>NW_027536464.1:10826316-11063516 GCF_008692635.1 Crocuta crocuta
GCATATATATATATATATATATATATATATACACATATATACATATTATATATAAACAGATATATATGATATATACATATATAATTTAATTTATATATGGTATAAATCTGTTATGTAGCCATTTTCTCTGTTGAGCCACTAATAAAATTCCCAAAGGGAGGAAAGTTATCACATTGCTTACCTAATAGCTTTGTTTTGTTTATTTAGTGCTTAGTATAAGGCTTCTCCACTATACTAAGAGCCAAAATAATAGTAATCATAATAATAGTAGTGGCTAACCCTTACTGAACATCTGTTATGTTCCTGACAATCTGCTAACTGCTCTGCAGGGATCGTATTTAATCCTCCCAACTACCTTTTGAAGCCGTTCCCAAATTTATTCTCATTTTACAGATGAGAAAACTGGAAATGTTTAAAAAGTTGTAGCCTGGCGAGGATGTGGAGAAACGGGCACCCTCCTACACTGTTGGTGGGAATGTAAACTGGTACAGCCCCTCTGGAAAACAGTGTGGAGGTTCCCCAGGAAACTAACAATAGAACTCCCCTATGACCCAGCAATAGCACTGCTAGGAATTTACCCAAGGGATACAGAAATGCTGATGCATAGGAGCACATGTACCCCAATGTTCATAGCAGCACTCTCCACAATAGCTAAAACATGGAAAGAGCCTAAGTGTCCATCAACAGATGAATGGATCAAGAAGATGTGGTTTATCTATACCATGGAATACTACATGGCAATGAGAAACAATGAAATCTGGCCATGTGTAGCAACATGGATGGACCTTGAGGGTGTTATGCTGAGCGAAATAAGTCAGGCAGAGAAGGACAAATATCATATGTTTGCATGTATAAGAGGATTAGGAGGAACTTAACTGAGGAATGAGGGGGAGAAGAAGGGGGGAAATGGTGGGGGAAAGGGAGAGAGGCAAACCATGAGAGACTCTTGAATGCTGACAAAAACTGAGGACTGATGGATGTGGGGGGGGGAGGGGGGATGGGCATGGAGGAGGGGAATAGTGGGGATGAGCACTGGGTGTTATGTGGAAACTAATTTGACAATAAACTATTTGTAAAAAAAAAAAAATTTGTAGTCTCAGATTGAACATCATGAATATAAGTCAGCGACCAAAGGATACCGCATTTTCATTAATTCTGACCACCTTACTGAAACAAATCCGCTGACTATCGTCTATTAACACATGCTTTGATATTTTGCCAATATGAATTGTCAGCTAGATTTGCTTGCTAGTTATCTGCCTTCCTATAACTAACATCAGAATTTCAGGAGGAAGGAGTTTTTCAACCTGATTGTTTTTTATCTCCAGTACCTAGGCTAGTATCTAGTATAATAGATGCTCAGTAAATATTGAATGAAGGCATGAATGATAAACGAATGGGAAAATAAGCATATTTGCCTGTCTTAGTTCATGCTGCTGTAACAATTACCACAGATTGGGTGGCCTAGATAAACATGAATTTATTTCTCATGGTTCTGGAGCATGAAAGTCCAAGATCAAGGTGCCTTCGTGGCCCAAGATCAGGATGTCTTCGTGGCAGGGTCCTGGTGTGAACAGTATTTCTCATTTACAAAAGGCAGTCTTCAATTTGTATGCCCACATGGCTGGGAGCAGAAGAAAGGAGGAAACTCTCTTGTCTTTTGGTATGGGGACACTAAGCTTCATACCAAGGCTCCATCCTCAGAACTTAATTCCTTCCTGAAGGCTTTATTTCCAAATTCCATCCTATTGGTGAACAAATTTTGTAGAGGTAAAAAATAGTATCCATACTGTTGCCTAAGAGTACGTAGGAATCAATGTCACAACTGACCCAAAAGCTGACACCCTTACATGCTAGGATATTCCATTAGAGCACGGTGTAGCTGGGTAGTCTCACTCCATTCTGACCTCTTCACCAGAATCACCAGACTGGTAAAAACTCGCTGACCTTAAATACCAAAGATTGTGGCCAGGGAGTCTGCATTTTTCTTAAGTATGTCAGGTACTTGTTATGTTTAAGACCCAGAGCCATAGACTGAAACTTCACAATAGAGATAAATAGCCCCTGGAAGAGAGACTGTTCAAAAAAGTTCAAAAGTTCACTTTCTTTGAACTTCTGTCTTCTGTTGTTGTTTTTTTTCCAGAGAAGATTTCCAAATCAATGCCTTCAAATTAGCTCTTAAAAACAATTGTAAGCCTGCACCTTCCACCTACATAACTGGGAGCTGCAGAACTTTTGAATATAGTGTCTCATCTAAGCCCACAGCACAGTCCTGAGGCCAGTGAGATGGATACGTTTTCATGTGAAGAGTTGGGGACATGAAATGACTTGGGTGTTAGCACACAGAGAATGGTCGATCAGCTGTCCAACAGCCTGGTTCACATACTCTTGTCTTATTTTTGGCAGCTTCTCCAGTTCCCCCAAGGGTTGGAAAACCACACTGGAAGCCAAATCTTTGAGACCACCTGCCCTGAGCAAATGTCGAGCTGACCTCTGAGCTAACCCTGAGCAGAGGTGGCTGTTGCTACAGTAACTTGCCTTGCTTCGTGTTTGGCTATAACCTCAGATTCCTCGCTTTCACCTACACTTCTCTGAAAACAAAAGTGGGACCCATGGTGATGGAGAGGGAAATGCCTGCCAAGGCAATGAGGGAGGGCTTTGCTCCAGTCTTTTATCATCCCTCACAACACATGACCCAGGTCAGTGTCACCTGCCATCTCCAGCCAACGAAAGGGTGAAGCCAATTTAGGAAACATGTAAACTCTCCAACACACCAAGGTATAATTCCTGCAATTATTCTGTATTGATTATGAGTTTTCTTTTCATTATTCTTTTTTTTTCTTACAATGGAGTTTGCTTTTAGTGAAACAGGATTCTGAGATGTGCTAATGAACAGTTTATGAAATTAAGGACATCATATTTGCCTTCAATCTCCTACTATTTATTTAAGACCCAGAACCATAAAAAAACACTACATTTTATTAGAGTAAAATGTGGTTTATTTTGGAAGTTAATTTAGATTGTATTTTGTCATATGAATAGTTTTAAACATCAATTTAAAAGCAAATCATTTGCCTTACAAATTATCATAAGCCTAAATATAAACCTCTCTCTAGATGGTAGTTCATATCTCCCTTGTACAAAAATACAGCATATAATACCAACGGGAGAAAGTTTGCTATAAAAATAGGTATTATACATGTTTTTATTAAGTCTTTAACTCATCAAAATTATCTTTTGTTTCCAATAACAGAGAAGTAGTTAGAAGTCTTTGGAATTGGAGCTTTGAAAAATACTACCAAAGGACATTCGCATTAACACTCTCAACTCCTGTTAAGTTCTATAGAAGCAAAACATGAAAACTGAATAAGAGAACATATCCATAGCGCATTTTTATAAATAGTAAACATGTCAAAGAAGAAATAGTAGCTATTTCTTTAATATATTAGAGAGATTTGAAATTTCCCCCATCACTACAGCATCTGGCTGCATTCAAAGTGCTTAATGAAAAAGAAGAATCTATGTGTTATATTCACAAAAGAGTTTTGTACGAGTATGTACTATGGAAGAGATAAACAAATTACTTTCAGAAAGCGTTATGTCAAAGAGATTAATTCTGGCACAGATACATTATTTGTTGGCTATAATACAAGTATTGTATGTTTCACTCAAAATTGCTAGTATTTTCCCAAATAAATGGATACCATTTTTTTAAAAACCAAGTATTTTGAAGAAACTAATAAATATCAGAAAGCAGCAGTGCATGTATTTATGTAGCTATTTATTTTAAAACTCACAAAGCTAACATGCATTTATATATTAGGTGGTGCCACCGTTTAATGGTTTTAAAATGGGTCTCTTGAATGCTGAGAACAAACTGAGGACTGATGGGTATGGGGGGAGGGGAAGGGAGTGATGGGCATGGAGGAGGGCACTTGGGATGAGCACTGGGTATTATATGGAAACCAACTTGACAATAAACTATTTTTAAAAATTTAATAAATAAAAAATAAATAATAAAATGGGTCAAAGTGGGCAATTGTCAGCAACTCATATGGGTCAACTTAACAGAATGTCTATCCTCAGGCAACACCATTTTTGCATCATTCTCCAAGTAACATAGATGACATCGACAAGTTCAGCTATCCAAATTGTAAAATCACAAGTCTTGACTTACAAAGATATTTAAGTGGCTTCCAAGGGAGAATTAAATCTTATACTCTAGTTGCACATTATTTTATTGAATATTATCTACCTCAGTTGTTTCTTGCCTATTACCATATTGCCTTATCCAAATAAATTTCACTTCTGGCATCAAGCATTTACACACATCCCTGTGTTATCATGTATGTGGCATTAACTCTCTGTTAGTCCTGGACACCAGTTACACGTTGTTCATGTCTTCATAAAAACTTCATCCTGTATCTTTTTCACATGGTGGCCTGAAAAAAGATCCCATTGGCAAATTTACATTTTGGAGGTTGTACTTTTACTTTTAAAAAATCCATATTTCACCAAAGTGACTATACCATAGACAATGTGTTGAAGGATGGTAAGATATGAGATTAAGAGATCAATGTGTGATATAATATCAAGACTCTGTAGTTCATGGTAAAGATTCTGGAGGCTATTCTAGGAGCACTGGCAAATCACTGATGAATGTTGGAAGAGAGATAACATGACAAAAAGTTGTGTTTGTGAAGATAACTCTAGCTGTTGAGAGAAGAAGGAAAAAGAGGCAAGTTGTTGAAGAAACAACCATGAATCAGAGGAGAACAAATCCAGCACATTGTTGATTTAGCCTAGGATGTTACATATGGAGAGAGGTAAGCAAATGAGAGAATAAAGACTAATCAAATGTGGTTGGGTGGATAGAAGGAGGTGTCAAAGGTGTTAACCAAGATTCTATGCTGAGCAGAAAACTGGTTGATGATATCATTTATTGAGATGGAGAATCCTGAGTAAAGAGTAGGTTGGTGTGGGGAAAAAAAAAAACTCATTTGGTTTTGAAGACTTGAGTTTGAGGTACTTAACACAGAGACCTGGTCAACAGTAGAGTATGAGGGAAGGGAAGATAAGACATTGCCTAGAAAGGGAAAGTGAGAGGGAAAGGTCAAGCTTTGAATGGAAAGTTAACTTTTTAAGACTGAGTGGGAAAGAAGGAGACAGAAGGGGGAGGGTACCAGCAAAGACTGAACAGAAAGTTGAATGAAAAATGGAAGTATCTGATATCAGTGGAGCGAAATCAAGAAACTGTTTTAAGGAAAATCAAATACATTGAGTAGGCTTGAGATATCAACTAAGCTAATGATGAAAGTGTGCCTTTGGACTTTTTGTTGCCAAGGTCATTGGTGACATGAGTGCGGGAAGTTTGGGAATGGAAAACTTGGGTCAGAAGATAGTATGGAGTACAGTAAGTGGAAACTATGAGTAGAGACAACTCCTAAAATTTGACTGGGAGAGAATGAAAGTAAAGTACAGGTATGGGAGGAAATATAAAACAGAGGGAATTCTCCATGGGAATGCTAAAAAGCATGGCCACCTGCCTTCCCCACACCATCCCCTGCCCCCCCCTGCCTACCCCCCACCATTATGGCTGAACACTGCACTGTTTTGCTTCCCTGTGTGAGCTCCTTGGGAAAATGTGAAATTATTTACAAAACAGGAGATTTCTTTTTTAAAAAGAAATCTTTTCTTCCTTCCTTCCTTCCTTTCTTTCTGTCTGTCTGTCTGTCTGACTTTCTATGAAAGAGGCAAGTTTAGCTGAGATAACAAAGCTTAAGTATAATAACAAGTTGAAGACTCAGGAGACTGTAGGTAATGTAAATTATGAGATTCTTGAGGTGGCAAGAAGAGAGGGACTCAGCAAAGGAGAGGAAGCTGAACTTGAATGGAAGAAAGTGTAGAAGATATACCATTTCCATTGTAGCACATGGGCATATTTGGTTTCAGGAATTGAGTATCTTCCTCTTTAGAAGCTTATACTTTCTCTGTGAGGCAATAAGTAATCATTTACTGAGCATGAAAAATCGTGGAAGGCTAGAGGTTTGACAGTACTGTGGAATATGAAAATAAACAATCATGTTTACTGGGATTACAAGTCAGTTAAAAAAAAAAAGCAGGTCTGCCAATCAATCTTGAAAGTACATTTAACATTGGTGACCATGAATTTAGAGGTAATCTGTAAGCTTCTGCAATGCTTTTTCAACCAAGTTTAGTACATCCAACAAGAGCATTATTGCCTGGATGACTGAGAACTTCTCATTTCTTGCTATATCTCCATGCAACTTTGAGTACATACCCTTGTAAATTGCCATGTCTATCCATGCACTCATGCATTGTTACCACATAAAGATGATCTTCTAATGCTCTTATTCCCAAATGTAGTCTTGAAACTACTTTTTCTAATCCATTTCTTGTCCAGAACCCATTTCTTGGAACTTGGGATCATTTGTGTTTACAAGTACAGTCCACCTCTCAAACACCAAATTCTCATGGTTTTCAGCTATGATGATCTTTCAGCATATGCTGTTTCATGCTACCATAAAGAAACAATTTTTATTTGAAAATTAGAAATGCTTTTTAGTTACTGACTTAAGCCATGATTAGGATAAATAGCAACCACACTGTCTGTACAACCTAGAGCAGACTTCTTGTCTACCCTCATCTAACACATTTTCTTTTACTCTAGTAATAACAATATTAGTTGTTGTTGCTAATAATAAAGCCCTCACAGAAATACCCTATCAAATACAAGTTGTCCAAATCATAAAATCAAAATTTGGGGGGACCATTTCAAAACTTGGCTAATATTAAGTGAGGGAAGGAATCTCCAAGAGGACTTGAATAGTTATTCTGAAGTGATCCTTGGGGACTTCAATCATTAAATCCAAGGATTTAAAGAGACCAGTGTGGTGTCACCTGGGTGGCTCAGTCAGCTTAGTGACTATTTTTTTTTATGTTTGTGTATTTATTTTTAGGCGGAGAGGGCCAGAGGGAGAGGGAGAGAGAGAATCCCAAACGGGCTGTGTGCCATTAGCACAGAGCCTGACGCAGGGCTCAATACGGGACTTGAACTGATGAACCATGAGATCATGACTTGAGCCAAACTCAAGAGTCAGACACTTAACAGACTGAACCACTCAGGTGCCACAGAGCAAGTGGCTTGGGCCATGACCTTTGGCACAGGTTACAGTCTGATGTTCATGAGATTGAGACACCCCCACCCCAGGCTCTGCACTGACGGCACAGAGACTGCTTGGGATTTTCTCTCTCCCTCTCTTTGCCCTCTCCCATTCACATGCATACTTTCTTTCTCTCAAAATAAATAAATAAACATAAAAACATAAAGGAATCAATGTGGGGTAGGGGGCAGGCGGGAGGTATATACTCATAGCATCAGGTACACCCAAACTATATATATATGTTAAGCAAAACTTCTCCAGTAAGTGAAACTTACACATTTAGGCACCATTGTTTCCTTTTGATATCTGATGAAATTTATTAATATTGTCCCTGAAAAATGCACAAACACATTCACATGAATTTTTATTACATTGTTAAGAGTTTTTCAGATACCAGGTGTTGGCCATGAGTGTTAATTCATAGATCTCCAAGTAAATAATCACTACTTGGAGCAAACTCAAGATATACTTTGAGATTTCTTCAACCAATGCAGGCATTTTAGCCCCCAACACTGAGAAGCAGTCAGAAATAAATTTGTCACAAGGAGTGTGGAGAGAAAAACAATCACCCTCACACATTTTAATAATACTTGTGCTAACAATGTAGCATGTTTCTTTTAATTCAAAACTTAATAATTAGAGTAAACATTTACATTCCATTTTTTTTAAGACAGAGAAAAAGAGAAAGCAGGAAAAAGCATGGAAGAGTGCAAAATTGGGGGAGAGGGACAGAGGTTGAGAGAAGAAGAGAGAGAATCTCAAGCAGGATCTCCGCTCAGTGGGGAACCCAATGTGGGGCTAGATTCCACAACCATGAGATCATGACCACAACTGAAACCAAGAGTTAGACACCTAATAGGCTGAGCCACCCAGGCACCCCCCCACACCTTTACATTCTTAAATAATACATATTTTAAGATCTTATGTGTTTTTAAAAATTGTCATAATTCAGGAGTTACTCCATAGGAAAAAAAAATACAGAGATGAAAATGAGACTAGGGAATTATATATACAGGCTGGAGATGTGGATTCTGGGTATGCTTACCAATTGCCATGGTTTTCCCAGGTGAAAGGAAGATCCCCTGGATATAGGGCTATCAGCACTAACACCCAGGAAATCTCTGGGAAACTGGGATTAATTGGTCAAGCAAATAGGTAGATGATGTTGTTGACTCTTAACCAATGTGGCATGGTCCAGAAAACTATCTTTGTCAGTATTATCAATTCAAATTTGTGTTTAGCAAAAATTACAAGTAATAATAACTAAAATTTCATTTAAGTTTACTTTGTGATAGGCAGAAGGATAAACATTTTCACGCGGAATATCACTTTTAAATCTAGACTTATAATAGAAGTATAATTATTACGCATCTTAGGGATGAGATTCACAAATTAGCTCAAGTCACATAATGAAAAAGTAAAAGATCCAACATTCAAACACAGGATGTCTGACTCCTGGACTTGAGTTTTTAATCACAGCACCAATACACACTAAGTCTTTAAAATGATTTGAAAACTATAGAAAAAAACATCAATTGTGTGCTTAAGAATAACAAGGTTGTACTATTTTCCATGGAATAACTACTCTTATCTCAAATTGTTAATGAGTTGAGATACAGACATGTGGCATAAGTGGAGTAGGTAAAATGGAGTTAGACATTTAAGACAGGCCTGATACTGAGAATTCCATTTTTAAAGAAATGTGACTAACATATTTGCAATGAAAAATGCATATGAATAATTCCATGTGCTTAAAACAGAGAAAAAGGAAATTAAATAATTCAGATATCAGTCTTAATAATTTGGGCAATATAATTTCAGAAAAACACACTTTACGTTCTCATTATAATTAGGGAAAAGAAGTTCAAAGAGAATGTAAACCTCAGAATCCTTTTCAGAGAAGCATTTGCATTAGAAAAAATAGACCACATTAGAATTTTGCAGAAGTTAGATTTCTTGGCTATTATTGTTTGAAAATCAGTGACTACCCAGGGTGCCTGGGTGGCTCAGTCGTTAAGCATCTGACTTCAGCTCAGGTCATGATCTGGCGGTTCGTGGGTCAAGCCCTGCATGGGCTCTGTGCTGACAGCTCAGAGCCTGGAGCCTGTTTCAGATTCTGTGTCTCCCTCTCTCTCTGCCCCTCCCTAGCTCGTGCTCTGTCTCCCTCTGTCTCAAAAATAAAATAAAACATTAAAAAAATTGTTTTTGAAAATACAGTCACTACCCTATTACCAATCCAAGTTTGTTTCAAGAATCTTTGAAAACACATGAGGGTATTTAGATGTGTCCAGAAATTGCACAGTTTAAATGTAAGGACAAAGGTATTCACCTCTATAGAGACAGTAGAGGGTATCATATTTCTAATTAATTCTCCATCAACTAAACACAGCATGAGTATCTGGTATATTTTGAAAGACAAGCTATTAGTGTTCAAGCATGAACTAGACAACCATTTATTGGGCCACTGTATAGTGGTTTTATACATCGAGTAAGAGTACAGATTGATGACTACTAATAGCCTTTCCAATTAGACTCTCTCTAAGTCTGTGCATTTCTAAACTTATAGACACTAAATTTTCAAAATGTCATTTCCAATTCTATCCATAATTTAAGCCCAGAATTTAACCCTACTGGCATCAGTGAATCAGGTTGGGGCATTCCATTTATTTCTACTGCAGCAAATATTTTAAATGTTGGAAAGGTTTGAGAAATCTGTGAAGTGAGGAGCTGTTTTCCCCCCAGATAAATCATAAATTTTCCCTTAAAGTAAGACCAACCAAAACAAGACACCATCTGTAAAATTTTAAAGTCGGGTATTCATCACTGTGATTTAAAATGTATAAAGGCAACCCAGATGGATGATTCCTTGGGATAGCATCATGGAAGGCAATCTGGTGTAATATTGAATACACCTGCTGGAGGTAGAAGAAGGGAGAAAAGTGAGAAATATTTTATCTTCCAACATTATCCAGAAATATTACAGCAAAAATTTTTGGCAACTTCTTTCTAGATAGTCCAAATTAACTGAAGATGGATGGCTAGGTTCAATTTTATTTCTCCTTGTAGGATATGCCCACACTTGACAAACTCAAACTGGCCGTTCTGAGTGTCATAGTTCAGTCAAATGGAATAATTCACTAAATAAAAGCAAACCAAGGGTTAAAATGGTTTAGGCTGAATCCTTCAAAGATTAAACTCATTGATCACCCAGTGGAATCAATGGTTTATGGATGCAAACATAGTTTTTATTTTTTTAACTGTCAAACAGGATGGCTTTATGTGAGAAAAGGGGATTAGATAAAATCAGGAAAAATGCAAGTTTTAAGATGAGCAGTGAGTGAAATTATTGGGAGGAGGGGGTGGGAAAGGAGGAATTGATTTGACCCTCCTTTCCAGTTATTTACCATTTCTCAAGGTCTTTTCCTTTTCCCATTATATGAAAATTAGAAAGAAAAGATGATAGAAACAAAAGAAGCAAAGATGAAAACTTTAGGGGGGAAAAAGATGGAGGAATAAAAAGAGTCTTGACCTGGAGCTCTCTCCCAACCTGAGTGGAAGAGCATCCTTTCCCTCAAGTGAATGGCATTTTGTCAGCTCAGCGCCCCCTATGTTTTACTGCTGGCACTTCACTCACCCTGACACCACCCAGAGTCACCCCAAAGCTCTCTTTCTCCTCAGACCCTACTAAGCCACATTAGTGGATGGTGACCATGGCTTATCTTCCTACCTTCTACCTTCATGTTAGATGTAGAGGATTTTGGAGGTTTGGGAAGCTGTGATAGAGTCATGTTCTCAGTTTTGTTCCTTATAATCCTTTAAATGACAGTTTACCTGCTTTTTCATCTCTCTCTCCTTAGATTGTTGCTAAAATGCCACATTCTCAGTGAGATCTTCCCTAACATTCAAACTAACAGCACCTGCTAGTGCTTCCTACTCTCCTCTCTGTTTCGTTTTCCTTTCACACTGATCATTACTGAACACATCATCTGTTTACTTATTTTATTTTACTTATTGTCCTCTCTCTCTCTACCCCAGTCATTTCCATTAAAATCCATGAGGCAGGCATTTTCATCTGTCTTGCCCATTGCTTATGTAGCACATAGTAGGCTCTCAATAAATAGCTGCTACTTGGGTTAATTATTTTTTGTGGGCTCTACATATGGGTCATATCTGAAGTATCCTACTTTATTTGTCATGATTTCTTTGAGGGCAATAGATAATAAATGGTCAACTTAGAGCTCATGTGTGACAGCAAGATACAGTGTGGAGTTTGCAGGCTGGAGACCTGGCTTTGTATCATGATCTCCAGGACTATAAGCTGAGCTTTAGACACTGAACTTCAGCTGCCTCTCCTGTAAAGCGTGGGTGAATATAATAGCCTCTATAATAGTGCTACTGCATCAAATAGCATGTGAAAAAATTATACGTAGTAAAAATTATAGAATAGTGGCTATTTCTGTTTAACAAGGAAATCTGGCTGATTTATCTGAAGTAGTAAGTAGTAGATTGGAGCCTGCAAATTATATTAAGGCATTTATACTCCTTGGATATGATCTATGGTAATAATTGGCTGGACACCTGAAATACTTTATGTATGCTTCCAAGTAATTCCATCTTTCTTGAATCTTTAGGTTTGGAGACCTACTTGGTTATTGTAGCTGAATTATATAATAGCATATATCTTTTCAGCACAATGTTATGATGAACTGAAATAATTATAACTTTGTATGCAGCATGCACTTTTCATATCATATAACCTATTCTTTTAGCAAACATACTTAAGTTTAAAATTTTGAGAAAGAAGTCATTCTTTGGTATGTTTATTGTCACTTGAGAAAAATTGGTGCAGCAACCTTAAGGTCTAGAGAAAAAATTGTTATTTGACTCTGTAAAATAGCCTGCTTCTCCTTCCACTGGTATAGCACTTCATTTTAGAAATGTGGTATTTTAATATCGTAGGAGCATAAGAAGGAGGTGATTTTAGTCACCAGCTGAGAATCATGAGCTCAAAGGACATCTAAGAAGTCTTTAAGGAATGAAGCAGCTAGACACGAGGGGAGAATGCTGGATTTTTTAACCATTTAGTTGCGTCCTTCTGACTTCACCTCCTGCTTGATTCACATTCACTGCACAGTATTAATGCTGATGCCAAGGAAAAATTTTAGGCTGTAGGGGATGCAAGTTGAGAAGCAGATAAGCCTATCTTCTACCCAAGGATTAATTCAGTACCATATTCTTTAATTAGCCATGTGGATTCCTCTACACATTAATCTCTCAAAACCTGACACAAACCAGGAGTGCCCCCCTTGGCTGTTACCTCTGCTGAGAACTGAACATATCCTCACCTGATTCTTACCATGACCTTGGCCATTCTTGTTTCTTGCTCTAGAGTCCCTTTTCAGAAACAATGGCTTCAAATCCCGCCTTGTTGAATTAGTCTAAATGGATATAGACTGACTAAAAGAAAAACCACCATGGGTGGTATCAGCAAGGCACACAGTCATCACTGATCTAAGCCACTCCCTTATAGAAAAGGGAGCCAGGGTGGATGAAGGCTGAATGACTTGTTTAGAGAGTGAGAGATGGAGATGAACTGAAGAGGGAAATCTCCGTGTCAAGTCTGAGGCCATTTCCATGTAATGTTCTCTACTCTGAGTGTTCTCTTTTGGCCTACTTGAATATTTGTAAATGTTAGATTATAGCAACTAAATAATTTACTACATATGCATCACAGAAAGGCCAGACTGCAGAAGTGGGGCAGTTGGGCAGATGTTTGTTCCTTAAATGGGAAAACACACAGGCAGTGTTTAGATCAATGATTGGCATTTCTTAATTGCTCAATGAATGTTAATTGACATGTATTTATCAGGCAGTAAGATTCCTTGTAGCAAGATCTGAAGTATTTGTGAATTCTCTCAGCATTAGACAATACAAACGATTTATACAGTCATGCATTAGATCTTGCGACTTTGGACAATCTGTGTAACCTCTGCAACTCACTTTCCTCATCTATAAAAAGGGAAAGCCAATATTAACCATCCACTGTTGCAAATGTAATACCTGGAATTTAATAGATGCTCATAAATGATGATTGCCATTAAACTCTCATAATGATATCCTCATCATGAAGCAGCTAATGACTAAATATTTTAATCCAGCTTTGAGATATGGAGATAGATTAAAATTGGCAACCATCTTACTTCCCTCTATCTCCAAGCCCATGGAAAGCCTATATTTCCTTGTCCCCTTGAAGTTAGGTATAGCCACGGGACTTTCTCTAACTGCTGACATATGAGCAGAGGTGTCATTTCTAGGTGGAAGCACGTAAGTGTCACTGCATTATCCTTCATCCCAGCTTTCTTCCGATTTATTGACTGCTGTTCTGGATGATCACAGCCCATACCACCTTGACATCTTCAGTAAGGACCACATGGAATGGAGCACCTTTCTGACGAAAGATGGACATGTACGTGAGCAAAGAATGAAGGTTGTGTTGTTTTCTACCCCTGAAATTTGGAGAAATTGTTTTTCCTTACTTTGGGATAACCTAGACCATCTTCATTTATACAAAAAGAGATTCCAAAGTTAAATCTTCGTGAAAACTATTCACCCAATAACATCCATACAAATCATTATTAGTATTGAAATTTTCCTACAAAAATTCCATATAACTTTTTAACTATGATTCATTGATTTATCAATAAATCCATTCAATAATATTTTCTGAGAACACCTGTGTACACAGCACATCCTATTCCCTAATTTCTAAAACAATGACGTTTACATAGTAGACAAGCAGTAGGTACTTCTTAAATTGAATTGGTGAATTGAATTCTGTTGTGCCATTATTACTCAGAAGACCACATATTACTGTGTCACTGCGTTTTTTTTTTAGGATAACTATTGCCAGTATACAACTATGGATCTAGAAGAATGAGAGAGACATCTATCAACCTAAAATATTTAAGCCCAGTTTCACCTTCAAATAGTAAGATACCACTGATGTCCACCATAGTTCTCCTTTGTAATTTTTGAGTTCTACATGATTGGGTTGAATGCAAAGTGGACATATAAAATTATAAAAGGAAGATAAACCCTAGGCCAAGTATAAAATTTATGTTTGGCTCTCTCAAAATTTATAAAAATTATGTTTTCCCTCACAGATATTGACCTCTGAGAACATCACTTGCATATTAGTGTGGAAAAAATTCCTGGGGTGCATGGATGGCTCAATCAGTTGAGCATTAGACTTTGGCTCAGGTCATGATCTTGTGGTTGGTGAGTTCAAGCCCCACATTGGGCCTGCTGCTGTCAGCTGCAGAGCCTGCTTCAGGTCCTCTGTCTCCCTCTCTCAGCTCCATCCCCCACATGTTCTCTCTCTCTCTCTCAAACTAAATAAAACATTTTTTTAAATGGGGGGAAAGTCTTCACTGCCTAGGACTAAATACTGATAGAAAGGGATACAGAGACTGAAGGTAGGAGGGAAATCTGTTCTAATGCACATATACATGCACACACACCACACCACGCACTCCTACTCACTCACACAAACTCTCATCATCTCTACATCTCATTCTAGTCATTACCCTCTCTAGAATATTCTACAGTATCCAATTCCCAACCCTATGTGATCTGTCACTGTTCTTATCATTCCAATGAGTCTGCTGAAAATAAGGTTATTAACTGACTTTTAATCATGAAACCCAGCAGACACATTTAGTCCTCAGCTTACCTGTCCTCTGTTTTGTTTCTTATATTTTACTGTCCTCTCTTCTAGAAGCACTGCTATGTTATGTCCCTCCCAAAGACATAATGAAGTCCTAATTCCCTGTACCTGTGCCCTTAACCTTATTTGGAAAAAGCAGCTTTGTAGAGGTCATCAAGTTAAGATGAAGTCATTAGGGTGGGTCCTAATCCAATGGAACTGGCATCCTTACAAGAGGTGAATGTCATGTGAAGATACAGACACAGAGGGTAGATGGCCATACGGATACTGCCCCAAGCAAGAAATGCCTGGAAACTCCAGAAGCTGGAAGAGCCAATGAAGGCTCCTCCTTTACAGGTTTTAAAGACAGCATGTCTCCCCTGACACTTAGTCCTTCTAGTTTCTAAATTGTGAGCGAGTAAATTTCACTTGTTTTAAGCCGCTCAGTTTATGGTGTTCTGTGATGGTCATCCTAGGAAACTAATATACTTAATGACACTATTACATTATTTTCTGATACTCCCTACTTCTCAGATTTTTAGTCTTATTCCTCCATTTAATATGTAAATGTTGTTAGTCACCAAAGTTTGACGTTCGGCCCCTGATCCCTCTCATTTTACATGATGTACCTAAATGACCTCATCGACCACAGAGCTTTAACTACCATCTATGTACCACCTACCAGGTATAAATACAACAGTTTGTTGCCATAAATATTAGTATTAGTAACCAATAAAGGATAGGGGCAATGGTTCTTTATATCTCTGAGTCCTAAACACAAATAGCACCATCTTGAAAACAGGTCACATTTAATCCCTCTTAAAGTAGTGGATGAATTCACGACTGAGGAAATGCATGCACCTTGAAAAGCTGCACATTCTTATTTTGCATCCAAGAAGTGAGCCTTTCAGTTTCTTCACCCTTGACTTTCTCAATAGGCATTGCAATGTTTAATTCTGAGAGCAATATAAACATTGATTCTAATAGTTATTGTGAGCCTAGCAAGTCATGGAATGATAACTACTAAGCAAGACTAATTCTGATTATCTTCCTAAGTAGGCAGAAGCAGCTGAACCAAGCACCAAAGGATACCAGTCCCAATCATGATTATTTCAACACCACTATGTCGGGTGTATTTATTTATTTATTCATTTATGTATGTATTTATTTATTTATTTATTATTAAAAAATACTTTTCATTTCATCCTGTCAATTTTTTTAAGTATTTATTTTATTTTTGGAAAAGAGAGGGGCAGAGACAGAAGGAGAGAGAGAATCCCAAGCAAGCTCCATGCTGTCAGCACAGAGCCCAATGCGGGGCTTGATCTCACGAACAGAGAGATTATGACCTGATTTGAAATCAAGAGTCAGACACTTAACTGACTGAGCCACACAGGTGCTCCCATCCTGTCCACTTTTGGAGGNNTGACCTACAGAAAATATATAAAATAAATAATAATAATAAATAATGACTTTTTGAAATGCATTAATAACTAAAGTTTCTAAGAGTACCGTGTTGCTCAAATGGGAAAATACTTGAAACTGGGCTTTATCTGGTAAAGCAATAAAAGCACATTAGGCGCTATCATTTTGAGAAAAGGAAAACTGTTCTTTGAAGAAATAAAAACCTCTTGTATTAATTTAGGACTATAAAAGAGTATTTGAAATCTAGTTGAGTGCCCAGCTGTGTGAAACAGCACGAATTTGACAAACGGCCTGGCCTCTCTGTTCTTATAAAGCAGAATGAAGTCCGCAGAGATCAGCTACTTCTGGGAAGAGCTGGGAGAGAAAATGCAAATGACAACAGATCACAGCCAGAAAACAGCTCTCTTTTGTAGACAACATGTTTTATATGATGGGAGTTTCTGAGGATTATAGAGTCCTCCCAAATCCATATCAGATCAACTTGTTTAGTCCTGAATTTTTTTTTTAATTTAAAGCGGTACTTATCAACTTGATTTATATTTGAAAACACCATCCCAATGGAGCCAATGCACCTGAGTCTTCATGATGGATGCCTTCCACCCCAATCACCTACTTATACGTCCAAGTGCATGATTTCATTGTCTCAGGTGGAACACACCTGTGACTTTCCCGACCCCGGGTGCAGGCCTGGCCTGCCATAAACCCATTCATGGGCGACATATTGTCCCTTTGCTCCTTTTCTCTCAAAATGTCTCTTTTTAGGAAAACAGAAAACACACCTAGATAAACAACAAAACACGTGGTCACAAAGGGCCTCTAGCAAGGCATGAGCCAGCCAAGATCTGCACGGGTTTGATTATCGCCAGCACGTTCATCCAGAAAACAGATGCAAATGGGAGATGAGGGGGACACAGAGCAATAACATTTTCCACCGTGCTGTGCTGCACAGTGTCACAATTACAGACCCATCTGCAGTAACTCATACTTTCTGGGAATCTAACAGAAAGTCTTTTATTTCATTTTTCTACCTGCACCAAAAGCCAGATATTGCTATTTCATCTATTTCTTTCTGATTTTAGTCTATCAAATCCGGTAACAAGGTGACTTCCTACCTTGAAGGACTCCCCTTGTCACTGTCCCCCCACCCCCGCCGCGGCCAGCAAACACTCACATCATCGACCTTTTTATTCACAGATTCTGAGAAAATCTGCTGACGAGAAGACATTTCTCCTACAGTAGGCAGATGAACAAAACAAAATGGATGGAAATAATGCAATAAAGGATAGAGGAATTGGCAAGTGGGAGCTTGGCCAGCAAAAAAGAATCTGCTAGTTAATAAATTGAGGTTGAACATGACAGAGTTGAAATGTAACCTTTACAAGTAGAATCCACAAGAATTCAAACTTGAAGTGTTGGCAAGCATACTGACAGAGCCTGCTTTGTTTAATGGTGACCTCAGTGATTTAAGGAAAACTGTAAATTCTAGTAAAAGTGAAAGATAGAGGAACAGAATAAAAAAGAGTCGCTCTTCAATCCTTCTAGAATAAAACAGATTAGAAAAATATTTGTGGGAATGCTCAAATAAGTGGATGAGATAAGATAGAGAATTGTGTCTCCCTTGAATTCTCTTCCATAAAATGACTTCCAAAATCTATGCAACTCAACTATCATTGCGATCTGCCTACATTTGTAGATTTAAAAAAACCTTATATATAAGATCAAGGTATATGGTATACCTTTGAATTATAAAAACAACTCTCAGCCTGCTTCTCTTATGTATAGGTTTCCTGTTGATTTTATGTTTGTAATTTTTGCACATATTTTCTATCTACCTTGAATGAGTTACAAAGGAACATAAGAAGAGATTTCAAGCAGCTGTTCTTTTACCAATGGAAAGACTCTGGTGATTAATGTTAGCTCCATTACTTTCACTGGACGAAATCACTGCATAACTTGTCTTAACTATAAAACCTGATGTTGGAGCACCTGGGTGGCTCAGATGGTTGGGCGGCCGACTTTAGCTTAGGTCATGATCTCACAGTTCGTGGGTTCGAGCCCTGCGTTGGGCTCTGTGCTGACAGCTAGCTCAGAGCCTGGAGCCTGTTTCAGATTCTGTGTCTCCCTCTCTCTCTGACCCTCCCCTTCTCATGCTGTCTCTATCTCTCAGAAATAAATTTTTTTAAAAAGTTAAAAAAAAAAAACCCTGATGTTGATGTCAGCACTATGGAAACATAAAATATTTCATCAAAAATGAATAGAATCTATAGCCCAACATCTTTATTTCATAGAAGGGGAGCCCGAGGTCCACCAAGGGTGATTGTTACACAATAAAGCACATTTCAGAGTCAGATGCATTTAAACAAAATTGTCCCAACCCAGCTCCTTCAGAGGCCTTTTCCACTGACGTCAGGTTTTATCTGTTTCACTCATGAGCTGGCAAAAATAAAGAAGTCTAGTATCTCAGATATGGAAGGCCAGTTAGTGACCAGCTTATCCCATTGGTTAATAGATGGAGACATTAATAGTTACAGACATAAGAAACTATTTCCTCAGGGCTGTGTAATTAGTTAACTAGTTAATATTGTTAGTTGATGATCTTTTATCCTCCACTCAATAGTTCACCTGGAGTAGATAGAATTCAGTCTTATTCTAAATCCAATGAGCCTTGGGAAAGGGACTTAGTTTATATGGTGACTTACCTACCAAAACTGAAGAACGGTTTATTTTATTCTATAAACTGTGTGAACCAAAGCATTTTACCAACTGGCTTTGCAGAAGACCAAAGAAAGGGGACTATGAGAGGCAAATCTGTCTTCTTAAACACATGAAGGGTCTGAACCCATTAATGTTGCCGTGGAGAAAGACACCTCACTGAATGAACCTCAGTTCCTTTTGTGTGTAAACACCTGCTTTAGCGCTCTGAATTTCCCTCTCATCAGGCTCTGGTGCCTCTACTGCGACCTCCACATTAAAATATCCTATCCAGCAAAAAGGCAGCTGTCATTCATATCTTAATGAACTTTTCAATCAAGGTTTAACTTTTGCCAAAGCAATTTGTTTTGTTTTAAATGTTTATTTACTTATTTTTGAGAGCATGAGAGTATGAGAAGGGAGGGGGACAGAGAAAGAATCCCAAGCAGGCTCTGAACTCTCAGCACAGAGCCCAATGTTGGGCTTGAACTCACAAACTATGAGATCATGACCTGGGCCAAAAGCGAAAGTTGGACGCTTCACCAAATGCACTACCCAAATGCCCCATTTCCCTCCATTTTGATTCAAAAGGATATTATAATTTTTATTTTATTTTATTTATATATTTTTATTTTATCTTTTTAAAGTTGTGTTTATTTTTGAGACAGAAAGACAGAGAAGGTGAGGGGAAGGTGGGGGGTGGAGAGAGAGAGAGAGAGAGAGAATCCCAAGCAAGCTCTACACTGTCAGTACAAAGCCCAAGGTGGGGCTCAAACTCACAAACTGTGAGATCGTGAAGTGAGCTGAAATCAAGAATCAGACATCTCACTGACTGAGCCACCCAGACACCCGGGGAATTTATATTTTAAGCCATATATGCATTTGTAGAAAGTGTTTTCTTTTTTTTTCTCCTCCGTGTAAAAGCAGCAACAAGGAGGCAGGAAAAGCATTTGGGAGTACATACAAAGTTTTTTCTGACATCCTTGAAATAACACCATATGGTTGGTTTCCTTTGTTGTCTTTGCATAAGCCAAAACCTAGTCCCATACTGCCAGCTTGCTAACCAGGGCACAGCTATATGGCCACACATTTGTAGAGCACACCTTCTTAGATGTGGCCTGCATCCTGAAAGGCCATCTGCATTTAGTGACCTTCCCAGAATTCCCCTTGTCGATATGTAACAGGTGACCGATTAGTACTGAAGGATCTGTGTGACTGCACAATTTAGTTCAACTTTGTTCTTATAATGTCACTGGAGGGTCTAACTGAGTTGAATGTTTCAAATTCTGATATAATTACTTACTGCACAATAATGGTTTGTAGTTTGCAAATATCAATAGAATACCTTCCAAGATAATTATCACTTTATTAAATATGTAAAAGAAAATGCCAGAGAAGCATGTCTAGAAAGATTGGGTGGTGCAGTCTAATTCCAGCTTTGCAACTGATCTGTTCATTCATTCATTCACCCATTCATTCATTCACTCACTCATGCATGCATGCATTGAACAAACCTGTATTGAGCTCATGCTATATCCACCCTATAGAACTTACATCCTAACAGAGGAGATTTACAATAGCTGTAATAAATTATCCAAATGTATTTTATGTTAGAAGGTGATATATGCTATAGAAAAATGAAAAAAAAGTACATCAAAGTTAGAGGAATGGGGAGAGCTCAGAATTGGGCATGACTTTGCGGGAAGTTACAATTGCAATAACTAGGAAGGAAGGGGCCTTACAGAGGACCTGACTTAAGGAATAAACTTGAACTATCTATACTATGAATTCCTGAATTTTCCAATATTTAAAAGAAAGACATGTAACTAAAGTTAAAATAATGGCTGAAAGAGAATAAGGATGTAATTAATATCTATCCACATAAACCTTCCAATGGAATAAGAAAGATGTAGATTTCCATTATTATCTTTACTCCATACTCCAATCCATTCTTAATTATGTGTCTCGGACACTGGCTAACAACCTCAGAATTTATCCCTTCTTTTACCTTTTGTTTGTTGTTGTTGTTTCTTTTTTTTTTCAGTCCATTCTACACTCATAGTTTGATTTTGTTCTTGAGACGTGACTTTACACATGACCTGCTTATCTTCAAAATGCTTCCATTGCTCCCCAAGGCCTATAGAAGTTCAAAAGTCTGAACCTGTGTAGAGTCCTTGAATTGCAACTAATTGAAACCAAACTAGCAGCTCTCAGCATGACTAAAATTAAACATATTCACTACACCAAATACTGGGAAGGATGTGGGAAAGTCATTTTTCATACATTGTTGGTGGGAATGTAAAATGCTACAGCCATTTAGAAAATGGTCTAGCAGTTCTTTAAAACATCTATCATGTAACTGCTTTTGCAAGGTGTATTTTAGGCATTTATCCCAGAGAAATGAAGACATGTGCATATACAAATCATATACACAAATATTATAGCAGCTTTAATCATGATATCCCCAAACAGGAAAACCTCATATGTCCTTCAACAGGTGAATGGTGGATGTCACAAACGATGCTACATCCATACCATGGGATACTACTCACAAACAAAAAAAGAATACTCTATTGGTACACAAACACGACGGATAAATCTCCAGAGAATTACCGAGTGAATAAAGCCAATTCCAAGTTACATACTGTAGGATTCCATTTTTGCAACATTCTTGATATGACAAATGCTATAGAAATGGAAAACTAACTAGGAGTTGCTATGTGTTAAGGAAGGGGTGAAGATGGGAAGGTGGAGATGTCTATGGAAGAGTAACATTAAGGATTCGTGGAGTAATGGAAATGTTCTGTATCTTACCTGTCCCAATGTTGGCATGTTGGTTTTGATATCATACCATAGTTTTGTAAGGTGTTACCATTGGCATAAGTTGGGTAAATGGCACATGGGAACTCTCCATGTTGTTTCTTGCAACTGCTTACAAACCCACAAATATTTCTAAATAAAATGTTTAAGTTTTTAAAAACCTACATTTGCTCTCTTTCAGATCAAGTTTCCATTAATTCAATTAGTATTTGTCAAGTTTTGACTCTCAATAACTACTCTTAAGAGACCTTTCAATGCCTGAATGGCTAGCGTGTACAATCTCACAAGCCAAATGGTCCAGTCGTGGTGGCTTTCTAGAGTCTTTTGTTGATCTGGGTTGTGAGTCCACACATAGATCGAGCAGGCAAGAATGCCTTAATAGATTATCAACATCTACAATGAATGTGGAGCTGAGGGGTGCCAGATGGCATCTTTGATCTCTCGAGCAGTGTAAACACAAAAACAGAAAATTTACAGTATTAGAGTGTAAATAGTAATAAACAGAGGTAATAAGTAATTCTGCCTAAGGATGTAGAGAAGACAATGAAATTATAGAGGAATTTTTTTAAGGCATAATGTAAAGAACTTTCCATAGGGAAGAAAGCATGTGCTTGAGCATAGTGAGAAGTGCTGTGTCATTGCAACGTAGAAGTCCTACATAAGCCTGGTGAGCAGTGAACCAAGACAGTTCAGGGCTACTTAGTCTTGGAGTCCCTATAGCATGCATGCTAATGATTTCAGTTACTCATAATTTTTAATGAGACTCAGAATCAAGGACATATAATTTAACTTTTTTTTTTTTGTAGGATACAGATTGCGTGTCTTTATCTGGGCCTTGATCATCACCACTTTTGTGCCTACGAGCAATAACACAGAAAAGCAGGCAGAGTAAACCTGCTTCTTCCTGGAGAACTCGCATGATCCCTGGAAGTTAGCCCTTTCCCCAAGTGCACTTGCCTTGATCAAAGATCAGGAAGAGGCTTGAGAAAAATTATTTTAAATTGAATTAATTTTTACAATTGGTGCACAGAGAGTTAAACACCACGCGTGTAAAGAGTCACATATGGTGCATCACACATGCTAGTCTGGATTCCTTACTATGCAGCATTTGGGTGCCTGATAGAACAGTAGTTTCCAGCCTGGCCACTCACCACTCTTATCCAGGAAACTTTATATATCTAAATTCCCAGACCACGCCCCAAATTTACTCAATGAATCTTTTAAACAAGACTTAGAGATGTGGGGTTTTTTTAAAGCTCTCAAGTGGTCCTCACTGGGGGCAAGTTTGAAAAGCAGTATATTTAAAACTTAAGGCTCGTGATGGGCTGAATTGTGTCCCCCCAAATGCATATGTTGGAGCCTTAACTACTAGAATCTGAGAATACAACTGTATGTGGAAATAAGACCTTTAAAGAAGGAATAAAGTTAAAATGAGACCATTAGGATGGAACCTAATCCAATCTGACTAGGATCTTTACAAGAGGAAATCTTACATGTAGAGAGACACCAGGAAAGAGCGCCCACAGTGGAATGAGCATGTGAGCACACGGGGAGAAGGTGGCCACCTGAACGTCAAGGAAAGGGACCTCAGAAGACTCCAAACCTGCCAATCCCTTGATCTCGGACTTCGGGACTGAGAAAATAACTTTGTTGTTTGTGCCACCCAGTCTGTCGTATTTAGTTATGACACCCTTTGCACACTGATAAAGGCTGAAAGCCTATAGGATGCTGAATAAAATGATGTTAGAATACTTGGTCTAGTGGGAAAAGTGAAGATCAGAGCAAAAGTGGAGAAGACCCAACAACAACTAGAAGATGAATGAACAGGTATTGTCCTCAAGAACTGGGAAATGCAAACTATAGCCCACCGGACAAATCCTTTCCATGACCTATTCTTATTAATGACATTTTGTTGAAACACAAAAAAGGCTGTGTTCAGCCTTTTACAATACCTCTATGGCAGCCTTCAGCTACCAAAGTTGGGTAGTTAAAACAGAAACCATTTGGCCCAAAAGATTAAAATATTTACTACCCAACCTTTTCCAGGAAAAAAAAAATTGTCAACTCCACACTAGAGTGTAAATTACAAGCGGGCAGGGACTTGATCTGTCTAGCACAGCACAGCCAAGAGAACGTTCTGCTATGGTCAAAACATTCTATCTGTGCTGTCACTGGGGTAGCCCCCAAACACAAGAACATTTAAATTTAAATTTTATTTTTTATTTATTTTTTTACATTTATTTATTACTGATAGAGAGAGACAGAACACGAATTGGGGGAAGGGTCAGAGAGAGAGGGAGATGACACAGAATCCGAAGCAGGTTCCAGGCTCTGAGCTGTCAGCACAGAGCCCGTCGTGGGGCTAGAACTCACAACCAATGCAATCATGACCTGAGCCAAAGTCAGACGCCAAACCGAATGAGCCAGGTGCCCCTTATTTATTTTTTTAATGTTTATTTATTTTTGAGAGAGAGACAGAGTGCAAGCAGGGTGGGGGGCAGAGAGAGAAGGAGACACAGAATCCAAAGCAGGCTCCAGGCTCTGGGCTGTCAGCACAGAGCCTGATGCAGGTTTCAAACTCACGAACCTTGAAATCGTGACCTGAGCCGAAGTCGGATGTCAACCAACTGAGCTACCCAGGTGCCCCAAATTTAAATTTAAATTAATTACAGTAAAATTTAAACTGATCCTTAGTCTCATTAGCCACCAACCTTGCAATAGTCCTATATGTGGTCAGTGGCTACCATATTGCCTAACACAAGTCTAGTGTCACTAATTACTCTATTCTCAGTGTGCAGATTAGTGCCTGGAAAATAATAAATAAGCTTTCCAGAAATCATCACTAAATCAGTAAATGAATAAATCAGCGAGAAAGGAAAATGACATTTAATTTTGCATTCGTATATAAGCATTAAAATTCACATTAATCCCCAAATCCACATCTCCAGGCTTTGCAGGTCTAATCTAGGTACTCCTGTGAAGATACTTTCCAGTTGTGATTAAGGTTATGAATCTTAAGCTAAGGGGATGACCTTGGAACATCCATGTGAGCCCAGTCTAGGCATGCAACTCCTTAAAGGCAGCAAAGTTTCTCTGGCTGGAGTCAGACGACAGATGTTGCAGAAGAGGAAGGCTGGTGAGATGAGGCAAAAGGGGAACCAGAGAAATTAGAAGTATGAGGGGCGCCTGGGTGGTTCAATCAGTTAAGTGTCCAACTTTGGCTCAGGTCATGATCTCGCAGTTCATGGGTTTGAGCCCCGTGTAGGGTTCTGTGCTGGCAGCTCAGAGCCTGGAGCCTGTTTCAGATTCTGTGTCTCCCACTCTCTCCCTGCCCCTCCCCTGCTCATGCTCTGTCTCTGTCCCAAAAATAGACTTTAAAAAAAATGTAAAAGAGCTTTGAAAAGGATTTCTACATCCTCCATTGCTGGCTTGAAGGAAGCCACAAGCCTTTCTAATGCAGGTGGCGTCCAGAAGCTGAGACCAACTTTCAGCCAACAGCTGCATGGCTCTGAACTCAATCAACAACCTGAATGAGCCTGGAAATGAATTTCTCCCTAGAGCTTCCAGAAAGGGACACAATCGTATTCTGAGGCTCTGCGCAGGGAATTAGTAGCCAAACCTCAGGCTCAGAAACCGTGAGAAGATAAATAGATGGTAAGCTGTTCTGTTTGTGGTCTTTTGTCACTTAACCAGTCACAGTGCAGACATGAAGTCTCCACAAATTAGATCTTCACAGTGATGATAAATAAAACATAAATTACTATATATTTGAGAGGAAAACCAACCCCCAGCCTATCCTCCAAATATTCCTTCTCAACGATTTGGGGGAAAAGCAAGTCTCCATTTATGGTACAGGTACATCTCCACCTGGTACAGAAAGACATCTTTGGAGCCAGTGTGCAAGTTAGGGGTGTTGGTCGGTCAGATGGACCATGAGAGCATCCAAAGGCACCTCCTCTCAAAGTCCATACCTCAAAGGTTCCACATTAGGGAGGGCTTTGTAAAGAAAATTTCAAGCTAAATTGGACTGAAGCAATTTTCCTAAACTGACACGAAAAGATCACAAGCCACAAGGAGCGCCTAGGTGGCTCAGTCGGTTGAGTATCCGACTTTGGCTTGGGTCATGACCTCACAGTTCGTGGGTTCGTGGGTTCATGGGTTCGGACCCCACATTGGGTTGTGTGCTGACAGCTCAGAGCTTGGAGCCTGCTTTGGATTTTGTGACTCCCTCTGTCTCTGCTCCTCCCCCACTCATGCTGTTTTTCTCTCTCTGTCTCAAAAATAAATAAACATTTTAAAAAAATTTTTAAAAATCACAAGCCACATAATAAAGCATCTATCTCATCTTTTATGTCACTCCCCTCTGTAGTAGTTCATTTTTTTCTGAGATATACAATTAGTTATGTTTAACATGTAATTATACCATTCTCCAGGAAGGCCAAACAAACATAAATATGCCAAAGTTACATGTATGAAAGCATTTAGCAACTAGTAAGTTGTTTTCAAATATCTTTAAGGTAATGGCAAACATTTAGAAAGAGCTTTGGCCTTAATGATAATCCAGTAGCCTTTAATTTTCTTCTAAGAGCACACACCTCTCTCTCTGATAATGTCAGGTCTAGAACCTCCTTATTTTGATTCTATGGTCAGTACTTTTCTTATTACCTTTTTTGTATTTCTTGATGCTCACATTTTTGTGTATTCTTTCATGTAGTTTTCAGAGTATAGCTTTCTAAGTTTTTACCATACAGTGCACATAATAGCAGTAAAACTACAGATGATATTTTTCAAGTTGTTACCCAAAAAGAAAATCAACTTTATATCCCTTACATTATGTATTTTCCAATTTTGTTTACATTTTTCTTTATTCTCTTAGTCCTTGTTTCTTATCTTGGCATGATCAACATTGGCTTTTTCTGTATTCTAAACGTCTAGAGGAATATAAATAGTCAAGCTGTCTTTATCTTTGAGTCCTATGAATTATTATGAATATTAAATTGCATGAATTATTATGCCATTACACAGCTCTAATATATATCAAACTTAGTATTAATATTGGGACTATTTGGTCTTAATTTGTCTGTTACTGATAAAGCACAAGAACTTCTAAAAAAGACCAGAGAAGAGTTCATTCCTTGCAGTTCACAATAGAGTCATTATAATATTTCTGATTGTTGGTTATGTTTTTCTCTTTCTGGTATTAGAGTTTAATTCACATTTTAAAAAAACATTATTCTCATCCCTAATGAAGTATCTTTTTGACATATTTGGATGGTCTTGATTGGTTAACCTTAAGGCAAGAAAATGAGGGACTAGCAATGAAAAAAACAGAAAGAAAGGTCAGTGTAAGTGGTTTTAATGATAGAAAATGTGAAAATCAAGCGATATTTTCACATCAACCTTTCCACATGCCAGTGTGATTGAGGCAGAACTTCTGATGATAAAAAATGTGCATGTTGTAGAGTTAGTAATCAGATTATTGGTATAAGGAAATAAGAATTTTCGTGAGGAAAATTATTCATGTCTGCTGAGGAACCACTTCCCAAAGCATCTTCCACAGAACACTTCTTCCAGAAATGTTAGTAGATGCTCCCCACCAAACTGAACTTAAGGTCAGATACAACTGAGAAACTCTTCGGATAGTACCCTGTTCCTGGAAAGTTGTAATTAAGATAAATGTGTTAAAAGTCTAGAATAGTTGTCAAGGAAGTAATATCCCTTCATTTAGTGGAATCCAGAACACTCTTAATTTCTTTGACTAAAGAACTCTTTTCCAAAGAATAACTATTAATATCTCATGGGAAATGCTCTGCAAGAATAATCTTGCGTACATTTTTTTTTCTATACTTAGTTGTAGTTCCAATTTCAAGCTCTACAAAATAGTGAACATTTCCCACTGCACATGTTTTAGTGTGGTCTGTATAAAATGCTTTAAGTAGCTTGCACGCATGTATAAAATAATAAAAATGTTCCCTAATTTGAAGTGCTTGGAAGAGAAACAAGATGGTTATTTTTTTCATCAGTAGCTACTGTGTACATCACTCTTATTCTAATTCCCCATCTTTCCTTTCCGCGCCCACAAAACTAAGGGGAGAGGGTTGCCAAGAATGTAGTCAAGAGAACTTTGCTTCTTGTGAATCTATCAAAGACACACATGAGCTGAATATTGGTGGATTCTGTACAGGCCCGAACAAAAAAGAGGAGACTTTAAGAGAAGAGAACATAAAGGAAAGTCAGAGAGGAAAATGAAGTGACAGATTTCTGAAGTTATTTTGAAAGTCAGTGGAGTTAATGCATATAAAGCTCTTAACAAAATGTGTCTTACATGATACAGGCTTATAATTGTTATTACCATTATTAATTGTCACAGGAAACTCTCTTTCTCACTGTATATTCTATTTTCTGGCCAAAGAGAGGAAGCCTAAAGTTCTCTTCCTCTTGGGGAGTGTTACACACTCACTGTAGCTCTCTTCCCATCCCTACTGACTTCTCCCAGGGAATATGGAAGCATGTAGGGTACAATATGGCTGTATCAGGGCACATTGCCCTGATGGGCAGAGTCACTGTGCTTTTTTTTTTTTAATTTTTATGTTTATTTATTTTTGAGACAGAGAGAGACAGAGCATGAGCAGGGGAGAGGCAGAGAGAGAGAGATGCAGAACTGGAAGCTGACTCCAGGCTCTGAACTGTCAACACAGAGCCTGACACAGGGCTCGAACTCAGGAGCTGTGAGATCATGATCTGAGCCGAAGGTAGACACTTAACCAACTGAGCCACCCAGGTGTCCCTGTAGAAGACCTTCTACTGCCCGTCCCTCTCTGCCTGCCTGTGTTTGAGCACAGAAGACCACTTGGACCCCTCACTGGTAATACTGCAGGGTGTCCCATTTCTGCCAGCATAGAACTGAATCACTTCTCCCTTCTTTTCCCTCCTATATGAAATCGGCCCAATAATCCACATCCACACAGTTGCATGGGTCCAGCTGCTGTCTGTTCAGAAAAGTAAGAGTGAAAACATCTTCCTCCCCTTAGGTTTTACTGCATTCTTTAATCCAGCTCTTGAACCAGAAAGTTCTACAAAAGAGAGTATAGGGTGCTTTCAGCTGCAAACAACAACAACAACAAAAAAGGTTTAAACAGGGGGATTGACTTCACTTATGTACAAAACAACACCCATGGAGGCCCCAGAGTTATCAATCCATGGGCTCAGGGAGAGCAGGGCTAGGGGCAGATTCTGTGGCCTTTGTCTTAGAACTGTGAAGGGTTGGAGGCTGTTTCAAGCATCATCGTATTGTCCCATGAAGATAAATGGGGCTGAAGGGATGTTATAAAAGATGGTCGCCAGGTCATAGAAGCCTATGTACCAGTTCCTATTCGTGCCTTCCCTGGGCTGGTGCACCCAGCCCGCCAGCGGCCGTGAGTGTCGGTGACAAAGGCTCAAAGCCATGCCATTCCCTGCAAATCCCCCATGCCTGAAGGGGGCTGCCTCAGCTGGAGATGCGTGGGACCTGTGGCTTCCACAGTGGCCTGCAGCCGCTGAGACAGAGGAGCAAAAAGCAGTTTCCTTGCCCTCCAGAAGGATAAACCCTGACACCATTCCGTGCTCCAGAGCTCCCGTGGGATCAGGCGGTGGCTAGATGTCAGCTGAAAGCACATCTGTGCTTAGTTTCTTCCTTGGGCCCTACTCTGCTTCCTTCTTTTCCTTACTGGTTTCTGCTGGGAACATCTCCTTAGCCCTTTACTTGCACAAGAGCTCTTATCTCACATTTACTTCTAGGGGATCTGAACTAAGATTGTCAAGAGTGCCAAGCTAAGACGTTTGGATTGTCTTACAGAAGTAACAGGGAGCTATTGAAGGTTTTAGAACAACTGGGCTTGAAGATGATTAGTCTGGCAACAGTCTGTAGAAAGAATTAAAGGGAATGGTTGCCTCTGCATTACTAACGATCACACAAAAGTCGTGGTCTTGAAATTACTTATTAGACAGAGGAGAGACATTCTCAAAGATCTCTCCTTTATGACTCTGTAGAGATTTACTCTAAAAAAAAAAAGTTGCATATTTTTCATTACAAGATATCTGGCAGGAATCTTTAGGGCTATTATTTGCCAGAAGTCTGAAGTTTACAAGTTTGCTTTTGTGTTTTGTGTATAACCTTGAAGTATGTTTTTTCTCCTTATGACATTGCCCACCCGTATCCACTAAGAACTAAACAACAGAATAAATGTACCTTTACCAAGAATGACTTAAGCGAGATATAGATATTTTTAAGGCGTGATTTAAACTCAGGAGTGAGGACAGTCCCTTGCAGATTTTCTGACGCTAGAAGTTCTTTTAAGAAAATAAATAAAAATCTAAAAACACCTGTGTTTGATGGTTTGCATGTAAATTAACCTGAGTTCATGACCGTGTTCAGAATTCCCCAGGAAATCCCCTCTGATGTCTGACGCCTGGTAATTGACACAGCTGAAAATCACAGAGTCTAAATCTATATCAAGCATAAAACAGATGAAAAAGGTACATATGCAGCTTTTATACAAAATGTTTAGAGTTGATGTGTTAAATATGTCTATTATCTTGTACCTGTTAGAAATCAAAGGAGGATATTTTTATTCATGTTCTGTTCAGAGGGGTCTCAAACAATTACATTATTGGAAGAATCTAAAGTAGCAACAGATTTATTTTATGTCACCTCCTGCAGTGAGATTATAACAATGTAGCAACGAAAGTTAGGTCTGTTATTTGCATCCAGAGGAAGCTATTTACTAAGGCAGCTCGCCACTCAGATGACTTTCAAACCATGGCCCTGGGAACAAGCCCTGAATAAAGACGAAAAACAATAAGAATAATGAGGTTCACTTATCTTAGTCACTAAGAGACGCAGGGAGTCATATTTAAGGTAGTAAAGCACAGTGCTTTTGGCTTCACTCCCTAAACAAAACTTTTCTAAGTTCCTAATATGTCTTAAATTTGGTGCTGTGAGCTTATGTGACAGAGATTTACATAGTAAGCACTTAATTACTTATTCACTGGCATTAAAACACCATACATATCCTGCAAGGAATTTTAATCTTCAAAGCTATGAGCAACATGCTACAAAGCATAAGAATTTTTTTATGATTCCAAACTTCCTGGAACTCCTAGTTTTGTACTAAATGGTGGTAACACGAATTCTTGTTCAGTCATGTGTTTACCGTACAAATAGTTTTTAAGCATCTGTATTTCTTAGGACTACTATAGGCACTAGAGACAAAGCAGTAAGCACAGTAGAAGAAAACCCTTGCCTCCATAAATACTGCATTATAATAAGAGACAGACATTGATTTTTTTATAAAAATAAGGAAAAAAATAAAACAATAAATGGCAACAAATGCTACCGGACCAAATAATAATTCAGCAAGGGGGTGAGTTCTGTCTAGGCTTATGGAAGGGGAAACAGTTGCATATTTAAATAGATAGTCATTGGGGCGCCTGGGTGGCTCAGTCAGTCGAATATCCAACTTCGGCTCCGGTCATGATCTCATGGTTCGTGAGTTCAAGTCCCGCACTAGGCTTGCTGCTGTCAGCACAGAGCCCGTTTTGAATCCCTGTCCCCCTCTCTCTCTTTGTCTCCCTCCGCTGTTCATGCTCTCTTAAAACAAACAAACAAACAAACAGTTAATAGATAGTCAGAAAATATTCTCATTTAAAAATTATATGTTCCCCAATGAATTATCTGAAGGAGGTAAGACTGAGTCAAGTAAATATCTGGGAGACATAATTATTCAAGCAAAAAAACTGCAATCAAAGGTGAATGCCCAGAAGCTCAAAGAACAACCAACATGTCATCACGACCCCAGCCAAGGGAAAGTGTAAGAAGAGAAAGACACAAGTGTGTGGTCGGCAACTCTGGTTTTCATTTGAGGCACACGGAAGGCACTGGAGATTTTGAACAGGATCATGACATGGCCCGTCTTATATTTTAACAAGATTAATCTGCTTACTCTGATAGAACGAGGCTGCATGGTCAAAGAGACTGGCTGTTATCAAATAGGAAGACAACGGTGATGTTGACTAGGGCAGTGTCTGCGGAGGCAATGAGGAACGGAGGAACCCTAGTAACTTTGAAAGCACAGCCAAAAGAAGGTGCCACGTGATTGGATGTGAAGTGGGAGAGAAGCAGTCAAGGATGTTGCTGAGGTTTTCTGCCCAAACGCTGGCAAGATGGAGTTGGAAGGATTCACTAGGATGGTAAGACAATTGAAAGAGCAGGTTTTAGAGAGAATATGAGGAGTTCAATTTTGGACATTGTCTTAGTTTGCAAGGGTTGCTGTAACATAGAACCACCAATGGGGAGGTTTAAACAGCATATGCTTATTTTCTCACACCTCTGGAGGCTAGAAGTTTCAAATCAAGGGGCCAGCACGGCTGTTTCCTTCTGCGGGTTGTGAGGGAAGGATCTGTTCCAGATCTCTCTTGTTGGCTTTCTTTTCTCTAAGTCTCTTCAAGTCATCATCCCTCCTTCTCTCTCGCTGCATCCACATTTCCCCTGTTTATGAGGACATTGGTCACATTGGACTAGTGCCCACCCTGGTGACTTCCCTTTAACTTGGACCTTATCTTCTAAATAAGGTCACATTCTGAAAGGCTTGGTGTTAGGACTCCAACATATGAACTTGAGGGAACACAACTCAACCTATAATAGATACATTAAGATCAGGCTGACAAAATGCTGTGTTCTCTGTGTCCACTCCAGGTTGAGGGATATTCTGAAGACATACTCATTAATTCTGGAAACAGAATGCTCCTAACAATGTCTAAATGCAAGTCTTGATAGGTTTCGTCATTATTTGTGTTTGTTTGGTTGGTTTTTAATTTCACCCACATTGCATCTTGACTATAGGAGAATGTATTATCTGAAAAAAAATTAGAGGCAATTCACAGAAAATCTTGTTAATAGAGGCTTTACCGACAAGCACATCTATAATCTTCCCTAACAAGAAGTATGATGGCAGGCAAAAACAGAATTCGATAATTCAGCCATTATGTCCCCAAGGACCTTGGATGTTTAGTTTTCATTTCTGCCTTTCAAAAGTCATCTTGTCATTCTCTGGCTGTCCTCATCATGCTAACATGGCTGCTGCAGCTCTAGACACGCTATCCTCACAAAACCATGACCAAAAAGAAGACAGAGTTACTTCTAACAGTTGTTGCTGTTGTTGTTGTTGTGCCACCACGGAGTCAAAATTTTTCCAGAAAACTTATATCCACCAGTCTTGAGCAGCTTTCCTTTCAGAGACTCAAGATTGCATCACATGCCCTATTTTTTCAAGATACAAGGAATTGGGTGTCTTATAGTCTCCGTCTTTCACAAGGACAAGACTGCCCTCGAATTACAAGGAGGGTCAGAAGGATAATGTCTTCCATGATAAATCCTCAATTAATCTTTGCTGGATGAATAATGCATAATCGGGCTGATGGAACATCAGTAAGTACTCACTATTTTCTTGGCATGATCTCTAGACTCTATATTTCCTTTAATATTAGACATTTGACATTACAATTTCTGATTGAAGAAGAGGTACCATATGTACTACCACCAACTTATGTTACTTGGATTCTCAACTTAGAGTTTTTGGGAAAAAATAGCATAGGCAGAAAATCAAGACATCATACAAGATATGGAAGATTTGACTAGAAACCCTAGTACCATAATTCTTCTACTGACTCAATACCATCAGAAAGGTAATTGTTAGTCAATGGGTAATACTGAAAACTATTGATGACAATTTTATGAGAAGGAAAACTTATTTACAGAATGAGAGTTCTGAGAAGGGGTGCTATCAGATGTCGTCCAAGTAAGAAACCAAATCAGTTGCCTTAAGGGTTGCTTCTCAAGTTTCACAGTACGTTTGGTCTGGCCCACTCAGCACTGGACCATCTTAGCACTGCTACCGACTTAACCACTTAATATGTGTACTATTTCTTTTCCCACTGAACAGAAACTTTTTGAGGAAAAGACATACATCTTTTATAGCAGCATCTCAACTGGGGATGATTTTGCACCTCAGGAGACATTTAGAAAATTCTGGATACAATTTTGGGTGGTTCCACGGTGAAGAAGTGCTATTACATCTGGTGAGTATGGGCCAATAATGCTAATAAATATCCTCCAATGCACAGGATAGCTCCCTCCACCACCACCACCCAAGAAGAGAACCATGACTCAGTAATGGTAAACTTGAGAAACACTTTTTTACAGCAATTCTCAGAGTTCATCATTTTTAAAAATATTTTATATATTTCTGAGAGAGACAGCGTGAGCAAGGGAGGGTCAGAGAGAGAGGGAGCCATAGAATCTGCAACAGGTTCCAGGCTCTGAGCTAGCTGTCAGCACAGAGCCTGACGCGGGGCTCGAACCCACGAACCACGAGATCATGACCTGAGCCGAAGTCAGATGCTTAACCAACTGAGCCACTCAGGTGCCCCTCAGAGTTCATCATTTGATATTGTAGGCATTTGATGATGTCAGTTCTTATGACTAAACACTCAACTGTAAATAAGCATTAAACTCTCCCTTTGACACTTGCTAGTGTGAGCTGTGTAGGCTCAACAGATCCCTCTATGTATGGAAATTTCAGTGTTCCCCCAAGAATGTGTAGACCTGCATAGCTCAGGTCTAAAGACGACCATAGACATTCTGGAAATATTTGCAGAACAGAATTGAAGTTAATTTGATGTTCAAACTAATAAAATAATCTTGGGGCTCTTGCAAATATTTCTGCTAGTGTTTCAACCTCTGAAAGGTCTGGAACTGAATGCAAAATTATGTTCTGAAGTTCTCACAGAAGCGCCTTTAAAAACTGTTAAGTGATTGCAGATGACATATCTATTCCGGTTTCAGTGAGAACATCTGAGAGAGATAACAAAGTGGTTTGAAGCAATTTCCACCAACAATTTGAGGAAATTAGAGAAGATGCGAGAGAACCATACCATCGTTGAGGAGGTGAAATTCATGGCTTGCCTGAGAGACAAGGAAAGGGAAAGTGCTGTGGCCTCTTGCTGTTCCATAGGCCCTTTCAGTGATCAACTCTTTGTGCTATAAGTTCCACAGACATAGTTTTGAAACATCTCGTTCTGACCAAGGGCCACCTGGCCCTTTTTAACTTCCGGGNCACTTTCTGTAAGTCATTTCATTTGGTTGCAACTTTCTTAAATGGTGAAAGGAAAAAAAAATAGGAGGGAAGATACAAGTCAGGCTTTTCTCCATTATGTTCAAGTATTTGGCCAGAAGCTCCTCCAAGATTCTGCGATAGCTCATTTATAATATGGTGCAATTGGATCATCATTATACTTTCATACCATCTGTTCACTTCTCTAATTCTACTTTTTTACCCACTTGTTTCCATTTCAACTATTTTAATCTGAAAGTGATACGCACTTGCTAAGAAAATCCCAAGCATATTTGCTGTAGGAGGACTTCTGGACAAGTGGCTTTCAGAGTGTTGGAAGATAGAGTTTCATTTAGCACACATTTATTTATTTCATTTAGAGCTGGGTTTTTTGAGGCCCTATATTTGGGAAGTTCATTAAACTGCACATTTCACAGTTTTGCTGTTCTTTTCTCTTTAACGATGCTATTTGGATTCAGGCACACGTTCAGGAGAGTTGGAATGGAGCCAGTTTGTGAAATTTGGTTTCTGAATTTCTGATCATCATAGATTATGAATTCTGCACCACACATCATATTCTGTCCCCTGTAACATGTGTTATCATTGTTGAGCCCCCTTGCCACAGCTGATCTTTCTCATCCAACATCCAAATAAAACGATAAGACTAGGAAACGTCTTCCCGTGTAAATCCTTTCCACCACCCTCACAAGAAAATCACTACTACTGCTGTATTTTCCAGGTGACACCAGTATTTCTTTCTACTGCACATAGTAATAATGATGTTGAAAATTTCTACTATTAAATATTAAATTTATTGTATTACCTGGAAATTGATCGGGTGACAAACACGATAGCAATTAATGCAAAGCATTGTTCCCCACATGCTTGTACATAATAGTTTTAGGAGGCAGATATTAGCACTTCCACTGTTTTAATAATGATATTAAGGTTTAGTGATAGTAAGTAATGCAGCAAGTTTTCACAGCTAGTAAATCTCAGAGTTAGAGTGAAACCAGATTTTTCTAATCTCAAAATCGTATTCCTAGCAACTAAGTAAATTCTAATTGGCTCATATGATACAAGGCTTTCTGTCTTGTATCATATGAGCTATCTCAGGGAATCTGCCCCACAAGATGAGGCTAATTTTGACTTTTCTTTTTCCCATTACCAAGAAGGATGAACATATCCACTCTCATGAGAATGAAAGCAAAGTGATAAGAGGGAAAGTCCTTAAATCAGAAACCAATTCAAATAAATCAGCTGCTGAGTCACATACATGAGTGGAAGAAACCTGAACTCAAAATACTGAGGTTATAGATTTCTCTTCAGGTAAACTAATAAGTCCCAAAATAGAGCTTAAGATTCTATACTTGTTTCTGAAGCTATGAGTTAAATTAGAATTAAATGTTATTAGACACAAAAATCAGCATATTTCTATACGCTAACAAAGAACAACCTAAAATTTTTGAGAAAAAATTAATTTACAATAGAATTAGAAAGAATTAAATTCTTAGGAATAAATTTAACCAAGGAGACAAAAGACTTCTACACTGAAAACTACAAAACATTTCTGAAAGAAAGTAAGAAGATGCAAATAAATAGAAAGATATCTCATGTGCATGGATTGGAAAACTTAATATTGTTAAGATGTCAATACAGCCCAAAGTGATCTACAGATTTAATGAGGTACCCATCAAAATCCCAATGATGTTTTTGCTGAATAGAAAAATCTATGGTAAAACTCATATGTTATAGCCAAAACAATCTTGAAAATGAACAAAATTGGAGCTACCTCAATTCCTGATTTAAAAACTTATTTATAAAGCTACAGTTGTCAAAACAGTGTGGCACTGCCATAAAGACAAACATATTGACCAAAGGAATAGAAAAAATAGCCTAGAAATAAGCCCTGACATATATGGTCAAATGATTTTTGACGAGGGTCCCAAGGCCATGAAATGAGAAAAGGACAGTCTTTTGAATAAATGATGCTGGAAAACTGGATACTGACATGCAAAAAAAAAAAAGAATTTGGACCATTACCTTACACTATATATAATAATCAACTCAAAATAGATGAAGAGCTAAATGTAATAGCTATGACTATAAGGATCTTAGAAGAAAATATAGGGGAAAAATTCATAGTGTTGGATTTGACAATGATTTCTTGGATATGATACCAAAAGCTTAGGCAACAAAAGAAAAATAGATACATTAGACCACATCAAAATTTAAAATAACTGTGCATCAAAGGACACAATCAATAGACTTATAAGGTAACTCATGGAAAGGGAGAAATTACTTTTAAGTCATATATATCTGATAAGTGATTAATATCCAGAATTTGTAAAAAACTCTCACTAGTCAACAGCAACAAAAAAACAAATAACCTGATTTTAAAATGGGAAAAGGAGTTATATGGACATTTTTCTAAACAGACATACAAATAGCCAATAAAAACACTAATGATTAGCACAATGAAAATCAAAACCACTAGGAGTTATCATCTTACATTCATTAGGATGGTTACTATCAAATAACAACAACAAAAATAATCACAACCCTTGTTGATAGGAATGTAAAACGGTGAAGCCACTATAGAAAACAGCATGGCAGCTTCTTAAAAAATAAAAATAATAATAAAATTAAGAAATTTAAAAAAAGAAATAGAATTACCATATGATTCAGCAATTTCACTTCTGGTCATACATCCAAAGTAATTGAAGGTAGGGTCTGGAAGAGAAATCTGTACACTCATGTTCATAGCAGCATTATTCACAATAGCCAAAAGGTGGAAGTAACCCAAGTGTCTACTGGTGGATGAATAGATAAACAAAATGTGGTATATACATACAGTAGAGTATTACTTGGCCTTAACAAGGAAGAAAATTACACATTCCATGACACCATTGATAAAACTTGGGTGTCATATGCTAAGTAAAAGTCACCAGTCACAAAAAGGTAAGTATTGTATAATACCATTAGTATGATATATATGATATCTAGAGCAGTCAAATTTATCAAAGCAGAAATAAAACTGGTGCCTTCCAGGGGCTGGAGAGAGAAGAAAGAGGGAGTAGTTGTTTAATGGATATAGAGTTTCCACTTTGCAAAATGAAAAGTTCTGGAGATTGGTTGCAAAATAATGTGAATATACCTAACTTTACATAAGTATATTTATAAAAATGGTTAAAACAGCATATTCTATGTTATGTGTCACTTACCACAATTAAAAATGTTTTTGGAGTAGTAAAGTACTTCCCCCTCCACAAATAAATAAATAAATACATGGAAACACCATTCACAACGATGGGGATATGTCAAAGAGATACCAGAACCAACTAAAAGAGTTAGAATGGCAAGAATATAAGTAACAAAATAAAAACAGTGGCATCGGGCTCTAACCCAAAGTCTAAAATAAATATTTGTGATTTCAAAGTAAAGACGAATTATCTACATAAATTATTTAAAAGTATTTTGTCCAGGATATTTGTCTATTCTCTCTTCTTTATTAATTCATAGTTAGTTAGTTTTTAATGACTTTGACAGTTTTGAGGTGCACTGTTCAAGTATTTTGTAGAAATTCTTTTAATTGGGATTTCTCAGATATTTTCTGCATGACTAGATTGAGGTGCTGGCTTTGGGAAAAGCAAACCACTGACATAAAGTATTATTCTCATTCCAACATATCAAGGGTACATACTACCCACAAGATTTATAACTATTGGTGTTGACATTGTTCATCAGGCTTGAGGTATGTGTGTTAGGTTTCTCCACTATAAAATCACTCTTTACAGATAGGAGACGTCTACCAAATACCTGAGTGATATGTCTCAAAACTGTCAAGGTCATAAAAACAAAGGAAGTCAGAAAATCATAGCGAAGGGAAACCTAAGGATGTATGGTCACTAAATATGGTATGTTGGATAGGATCCTGGGGCAGAAAGAGGGCATTAGGCAAAAGCTACAGAAATCTGAATACAGTATTTAGTAATAACTTCTCAATTTTGGTTAATTAATTAGGACAAATATTCTATACTGATTTGGGTATTAATAGGGGAAACAAGCTGTGGGGTGTGTAGAAACTCTCTACCTTTAAATCTGTACATCCAAAACTGTTTTGAAATAAAGTTTATTTAAACAGCACAAAGAAAAGGAAAGGAAAGGAAAAAGGAGAAAAGGTAGTTGAAGTACACAGAAAGGTAAATATCCTTGTGATATTCAGTCATTTCATGTCTTCTTTCTGAACACTTTGCCTACCCACCTACCACAAGATTCAGATTGAAGGACCAGCTGGAATAGAAAAAAAAAAAAAAAAAAAAAAAAAAAAAAAGACTGGACGTAAAAAGGGACTTAATATTTTGAAAGAGAAGAAAAACAACTAAAAACAAAATAATCTGTATATAAGGATCATGGTGGGGAGGATGATTAAAAAGATATTTAGGGGCACCTGAGTGGCTCAGTCAGTTAAAACATATGACTTCAGCTCAGGTTGTGATCTCGCAGTTCATGGGCTCCAGTCCCACATGGGTCTCTGTGCTGACAGCTCAGAGCCTGGAACCTGCTTTGGATTCTGTGTCTCCCTCTCTCTCTGTCCCTCCCCCACTTGCACTCTTTCTCTCCAAAATGAATAAACTTTAAAAAAAAGGTATTTAAATCATCCCTGGCCACGTGTCAAAGCATCCGTGAGTCTGTAAGTAAGATATACAAAGAGATAGCCATCCCTGCTGTATGAAGCTATTTGATAAGAATCAGCATGTTCAACAACCTTTACACATGATTTCAGCTCCACAGTAAAGTAAGGCAAAAGTCAAGTTTAAGCCTCGTGGCTCTGGAAAATCTGTGCAGTCAGAACTGTGAGAAGTGGGCTAAAGCAGTTCATTTCCTCCATCGAGCCAACCTTCCCAGCAACCCGCAATATGCCTGCTTCCTACAAGCCGTAACATGATGGGGTTTTGATCAGAGTATCAACCATCCCTGCTATTTAGTTGTCAATCTTTGGTGATCTGAAGGGATGTCAAACACACAGCAGCCACCAAAACAATTTCAAGGTCAGCGAATGGTCTGTCAGTTTGCAAAAGCCATAAGGACTGTATCCATTGGTGTGTCTCTTCTCCGCATCTCAAGAAACAGCTGCTTTCCCACTTGCCTGGCAGCTCGCCAGCAAAACAAGACAGTTAACACAGAGCTGTCAATAATCCATAGTCGCTGAACTTGATAAAATAATCAGGGGGGATATCATTTAATCAAGGTCTTAGAAATAGGGAGAGACGATTGGGATTCCTAATCAGGTAATTGCAGGGGGAATTTCTCAGAAATAATTTGTATTGAACTAATGGAAGAGCAAGTCCGGGCTACAGTCAGATGGAAGGATTTTTCATGATGGTATCATCTTTGCCATGATTGCTAATCTTTGTTCAGTGTGCAAATGAGAAGGGAATCCATTCTTCCATGGCACTCGGTGCCTTAAATGTCACATTTCTGGCTTGTGCAAGTCACAGATATTGACTAGATTGTCCATAGACAAAAGAGACTTTGCTGAACCTTTGAAGGAAGATATGGACACAATAGATCACATTCAAAGTCACTTACATATTGACCTGATTATATCCAAATATGTGATTATGAATAACACAAGCTTCTATTCCAACAGGGAATTTACCATGCTCAGGGTTTTTCTCAGAAATTCTGAGGAAGAGCCTTAAGTGGGTTGTACTTGATTCACAAAAAAATCTTCAGAAGGGTTCAAGGGGATGTAAAATTTAAAAATAAAGCAACAGTAAACACTTCTGAATTATGCTCCATTAATTGAGTCACATTATTTGTCAAAACTGCATGTGATTGTTTACAAGCCCTTTATTCTTACAAACATAATTTAAGGTAGCTTCTAATGCTTCATAAAATATAGAGAGATGAAAAAATAAACTAAAAATCAGCTCAAACATAAATAATAAGATAAATAAAATAAAATAACAGTATTCATGATTAAGGAAATTTGCCTTTTCGTTTGTTCATTCATTTCACTAAAAATATTAAAAACATTTTCTGTACGGGAAAGAGTATACAGTTTTTCTTCACTGAATTTTTTTTGGATGTTTTGTAACAGCTGCTTTTACTTTTCCCTTTCCTACTGTGACTATTCTGCCTACCTTGCTGTATATTGGAATCACTATAAATGTGGCATCAGAGGCCACCCAATGAAAGATTGATTCACCACTTGCTAGTTATGTGCTTTGACACAGCTCAATTAAAGTTCTGATAATTTGTTTTGTCCTGGAAAAATTGGTTTAAGAACAAATACTGACAGAAAGTTTTGTTGTTTATGACATAAAGTGCTTGGCCCACTGTGTAACATGTAGTAATCCCTTAATAAATGATAGCTATGAAAGGTTCTTCCTATCTTTTATTTGTCTTAGTTTTTCCCAAGTTGTGCTTCATAAAACCTCAATCCTTTCCTTAAATAAAAGAGAGAAATAATTATTAATGCCTTTGTCCTTTGACAGATGCCAGTCTTTTTTAAAATTTTTTAAATTTTTTAAATGTTTATTTTTGAGTGAGAGAGAGAGAGGCAGAGAGAGAAGGAGACACGGAATCAGAAGCAGGCTTCAGGCTCTGAGCTGTCAGCACAGAGCCCAATGTGGGACTTGAACTCAGGAACTGTGAGATCATGATCTGAGCTGAAACCAGATGCTTAACTGACTGAGCCACCTAGACGCCCCTACAGAAGCCAGTCTTAATTGTACAACTTGATATGAGTGGCCTAGACAGGATTCTATTAATCTGTACAAATGTGACAGCAACAAAATTATCTAATATGCAGTTTTAGCTTTGAATTATCTCTGCCCTGCAATTCCATCTGTCGAGGAGTATCTTGTATTTGCTCATCATACCCCTTTCTCCAGTCCCCCACTTTTACTTTTGGAAGAAGAGTTAAGTCTTATTAGTTTATAAAATCATGGGTGTTACCTAGACTTATTGTTGGTGATCATTTTTGCAATATACGCAAATATGAAAGCACTTATAAAATATGACACATCCATTATACTTCAGTTAAAAAAATAATCACGTGATGCAAATGTAGGAGCATAGAAAGGACTGGAACTGAAAAATGAGAAAGTAAGTAAAAGAAAAGTAAGAAGACAAAAGAGGAGACAAACATTATGCATGGAAGGTTATTAGTGAAAAAATATTGTTGGTGAAAATGACGACACTGGATTGGAAAGGCCCCTGGGCTTCAGAGAATGGAAGAACAGAGGGTAAAGGATTTTAAGAAGTTGAGTTTCATTATTTCCTGAATCTACTTTAAGAACCTTAGAAAAATAAGTCAAAGGCAGCATTAAGGTGTACAAATACTAGTTGTTGGACATGATTCTTTCAGTACAGCATGCTGCTAATATTGAGCCATGTGGTATTCTGGACTTGATTCAGTTTACATGAAACCCCATGTTTTTATCATCAGAAAGAGCCATGGCGCTCAAAGAAACTAAATTGAACCACGAGAAGAGCTGTGAATTGGGGATTTGTCTGCAAGGGAAGAGAGGGGAAAGATTGTGGTCGTCGTGCAAGCTGAGTATTAGTAATATTCTGTGTTGTTCTATGGTATATAGTCACAGAGTCCTTGACGCCAAATCTTGCTGTTCTGCTGGAGTGAATGTGCTATTCTCCTAAAGCCCTGTCTGCCATGGACCTCACAAGGGACTGGTTTTAAGTCTGTCTTCAAAAACTGACCTATTCATTAACAATTCTGGAGACAGCCACCCCTTTATTAATGTCCAAATAGGTATTAACAATTTTGTGATGACGGTCATGGAATTTTAGGAAATACGTGTAATTAGAAGATGACTTCTTTTTTTAAAAACGTCTCCAAAGATACGAGAAATAAAAAGTCATAGATGTCCTCTGCTCTTCTTCAGACAGATTACTGATCTAAAGCAAGGGCTTTTACCTCTATAAGTTTCTATTTTTTTAATAAGAACCTCCTCAATATATCTCAGAGAGCCCGATAGGACATTAAAGTCTCTACATTTAATAATGCATATTATTCTTGCCCATATACATGTATATACTGAGAGTAACAAAAAGATAATAATTTTCATATAAAATAAATATGAAAATAGGCAAAAACATTCAGAAGAAAAGGAATATAATGAGAAGGACTTTACCAGCTATTTATGATGAACACAATCAGATATCAAACTATATTAAAAAGCCCCAGTAATCTCAAAGTTGTAATAACAGCACAGAAATAGACAAAACACAATGGACAAAAGCAAACTCTATTGTACAGGAATCATGACATTTGGAATCAGTGGGAGAAGAATGGATAGATGGTTCTGAAATAACTGGGTAAAAACTGGGGGAAAAAAGTTAACTTCTTTTTCATGGCTTTTACTACAAATAATTCTTGGAAAACAAAGTAAAATATATGTTCTGAAAATTAGTAGAAGAAAGTGGTTTTCTTTCAGAATTGAAACTATAAAAGACAATATTGATGGGTTTAACCTCATAAAAATGTAGTTTCCTTATTTTGGGGGGCACTTTCCTTATTTTGAAAGGCATTTAAATTAATGAAAACATAACACAAATGGCTAGCCATGTGGGTAAAAGATGAAGACTATCTTTTTTTAACGTTTATTTATTTTTGAAAGAGAGAGGAGGAGGTGCAAGGGCAGAGAGAGAGGGAGACACAGATCTGAAGCAGGCTCCAGGCTCTGAGCTGTCAGCACAGAGCCCGATATGGGGCTCAAATTCATGAACTGTGAGATCATGACCTGAGCCGAAGTCTGACACTCAACAGACTAAGCCACTCAGGCCCCCGGAAGCCTATCTTTACTTGACTCCTTATCACAAACAAAACTGCTCTGAAATGGATGAAAAATGTAATTTAAAAAAGCAAACTAAAGAAAATACAAATTTATACTTTTATAATCTTTAAGTGAGAAAGAATTTGTATATATCATATCAGTAAAAGATTCTGTAAAGGACATTTATTTCTAAAAACATATTTTCTATTGTAAAATTATATAAGGGATCAAAATGTAAGCCAAAAACTGAGGAAAATATTTCCAATGTATGCACAAATAATCAATAACATAAATATATAAAGCAGTTTTACAAATTAGAAGGACCAACACCGAGATGAGAAATACTTGTGAACAAACTTTCTTGCAGAAGAAATGTAAATACCCAACAAATTTACAGAAAGATGCTAAACTATCTTGAAAACTGATTAAATTCTTATTAAATAATTAGATATCGATGTCTGCATTTTCATTAAACAAAAATTAAAATAAAAAATACTCTGTATTGGAGATGGTATAAATAAATGAATCTAGTGTATATTGTTGGTGGCATTAAAATGGGTACAATTTTTCTACTGGGCAGTTTAGCAATCCATGTCAATACTTTAAATGTTCATATATTCTGCCTTAGCAGTTCCACTTTTAGAAATTTATGACAAGGAGATGATAGAATAAATATACATATGTATATACAAACATATATAAAACATGCAAAATACATCTAACATCAAGATATTGTTTATAGTAGCAGCTATACTGGGTATCCATAAGAGATTGATCAAATATATAATGGCATATCATCAAAATACCACTTAGCTAACAAAAATTATTCAAGAAATCCATATTTATTGATGTGAAAAAATCTATATAATATTTTAAGTGAATAAAGTATGTTGTCAAACATTATATATAGCATGGACCCATTCTATTGCAATTTTAATAATAACATCTACAACTGGGGCACCTGGGTGGCTCAGTCACTTAAGCATCTGACCTTCGCTCAGGTCATGATCTCATGGTTCATGACTTTGAACCCTGCGTCAGGCTGTCTGTTATCAGCACAGAGCCCACTTCGGATCCTCTGTTTCCCCCTTTCTGTACCCCTCTCCAGCTTGTGCTTGCTCTCTTTCTCTCTCAAAAATAAGCCTTAAAAATTTTTGAAGAATAATATGTACTATCAATGGGATACTCATAATATGTAGAAGTTATTTTAAAATAGGAACAACTAAACCTAGGTATTTATAAATAAATATTAACAACACATATTCATGAGCATACAGATATTTTTCATTTTCTTATTTGTTTGTATCATCTAATCTTTTAAACGAGCATTGTACTTCTACTTTGTAATCAGGAAACAGCATCCATTCCACAAAACTAGTACTTATGCATTGGGCAATATTTATAGTTTGTTAGCTCGTACTTTAGACCTTGATTTGTTTAGGACCTGGTTTTTCTCAACTAAGTCCTTTGAATTGATAATGTATGTTTTAATTCCGTTAGAGTTTCACTTCAGTCACATAAAGGTGTTACACTTTCTTATTTTGTCTTTTCATGTTATAAAATTTGTGACTTTAAAGGAGATAAAGAGGAGTTAATTTCAAAAGTTGCCAATACACTTCAGACAGCAACAGCTTGACTCTTCCTCTTTATGTTTACACTCCTACCTTTGATTTCTTTTATTTTTTTTCTTCTCCCCTCCCTCTCAGAAAAAAGGGCCACTACCATTTTCTCTCCTATTACACAGGCAAAATTATTCCAAACATCAGTAGTCCCACTTTTTAAAAAATGTTTTAATGTTTATTTATTTTTGAGCAAGAGAGAGAAAGTCAGGGAGGGGCAGAGAGAGGGCGACACAGAATCTAAAGCAGGCTCCAGGCTCTGAGCTGTCAGCACAGAACCCCACACGGGGCTTGAACCCACAAACCATGAGATCATGACCTGAGCCAAAGTTGAACGCTTAACCAACTGAGCCACCCAGGTGTCCCAAGAGTCTCACTTTTATCTGAGGTTGGATTCATCAATTTTGTATATTTCTTTTTTTTTTGTTTGTTTGTTTCACTTGTTTAGTACTAGTCTAGTTTCTGTAGGATCATGCAGCCTTCAGCTCATCAAATAAGTTGCTATGGACTAGACCATGTAGTTTAATGTTACTGTGTTTCAATTAAAAATGTCAAGTCCAGCTTTTTAGTGACAGAGCCAGAACTCAATCCTGAGGTACCCTGACATGGCTCCCTACCTCATACAGCTGATCTGCAACATTTAGCAAAGATCATGAAATCCTTAGAGGAAAGCCTGCTTATAAGTCCCTTTGTTTTATAGATGGGAAAGTTAAAGCCCAAAGAAATAACTAGTGCTAGCTTAGAGTCAATCTGACAGTAAAGAGATCTCACCTTCTTTTTTCATCAAATGCAGAGAAGTAGTATATAAATTAGAGGGAAAAGCTCAGTCTGGTGCAATGGAGCCCAAGTGTGTCCTGTGAACCACTGATTCCCAGTCACAAATTAATTTGAAAAATTCTTAAAATTGTGTGCTGCCCTCTGGGAGACTCACAGAGCTGCTTGGTGGATTAAATTAAGGTGCTGAGAAGGTCTGCTCCAAAGGAACCTATTATACATTGTATAACCCAGAATCTCCCAAATGTATGTGTCCATGAAACCCTTCACTTCATTTGTACAAATAGTGTTTCATTGGACCTTTTCTGAAATTTCCAGCTGAGGATAAAGAACCCTGACATCCCGTCTAATGACGGCCAGGCTCTGCAGAAATTCCCCTGGGAAAATCATTTAATTTACTTAATGCATGACTAGAAGGGATAAGGGAAACAAACACGTTCTAAAGTCTCCCTCTTCATTATAACTGTCATGTAGCCTCATCTGTTGTACATATTCTAGATGGCAAACATATATATCTCCAAGATGAGATTACAATTCAAGGGGTGCCTGGGTGGTTCATTCATTTAAGCATCTGACTTCTGCTCAGTTCATCAATTCACAGTTCATGGGTTCAAGCCCCACATCGAGCTCTGCTCAACAGCATAGAGCTTGCTTGGGATTCTCTCTCTCAAAATAAGTAAATAAGCATTAAATAAATGATTATGAAAGATGAGCATAGGACTTGGCTGGAAATGAAACATGTGCAATACACAGTAGGTGCTCATTAAGTGTCTGAGGGGTAAGTGATACATCTCTCCTATTCAAATTTCTGAACCATCGCTTCCAATGTAGTTGTTTTTTACTCAAGACCCTATAATGTTAACCAAGGCCTACTGTCCACAATCCTAAATCGTCCTTCAATTCAGTGTCCGTCTCTCAGCCAGGTTTCAGTCAGTGAGGATAAAGAGAAAGGATTCAGGCTTTCAAGTCAGACAGACATAGGGTGACTCCCGGCTCAGTCAGCAGCACACAGCCATGGACATTGTTTCTGCAGCATTTGGAATCATGTTTCTTACTTTCTATGCCCCTCACAGTGCCAGCTATGTAACAAGAGTTTCATGAACTTAATTTTTAAGGCAACGTTAACTCCTTGTTATGGACTGAATGTTTTTGTCCCCCCAAAACTCATATGTTGAAACCCTAATCCCCAATGGAATGGTATTTGGAAGTAGGGCTTTTTCAAGGGAATCAGATTTAGATGGGGACATGAAATTGGAGCCCTCGTGATGGCATTCGTGTCCTTATAAGGAGAGGAAGAAACCAGAGCTCTCTCTCTTTCCACCTTGAAAGGACACTGGGAGATGGTGGCCGGCCATCTGCAAACCAGCAAGAGGGTCTGCCCAGAACCTGACTAACTGACATCCCGATTGTAGAATTCCAACCTCCAGAACTGAGAAAATAAATCTCTGTTGGGTAAGCCACCTGTCTCTGCTATTTTACTACAGCTGTCCTAGATGAGTAAGACACTCCTTTTATTTTCTTATAGGAACCACTTGCAAGAGCCTGGAAATCTGGCTGTTACTTCTCTCTAGGGATTATTGCCTCCCTAGCCCACACCACGTCCCTAGTGGGCCATCTATCCTAAAGTCTTCTCAATTGTCAATGTCACATGCATTGCCTGAGGCTCTTCTTAAAATGCAAATCCTGGTTCAATATGTCTCCATGGGGGCCTAAGTTTCCGCATTTCTAAGAAACTGATGATACTGGAGCTGATGCACTTTGAACAACAAGGCTGAACACACCTCACAATCTCCTGGCCTCTAGGCTCTTACATCTGCTGCATTTTTGTGTGTTTCTCTATTCTTCCCCATCTGCTTGGCCTATGTAATTCCTAGATTTTATTTTTTTTATTTTTTAATGTTTATTTTTGAGAGAGAGAATGAGTGGGGGAGGGGTAGAGAGAGGGAGACCCAGAATCTGCAGCAGGATCCAGACTCTGAGCTGTCAGCACAGAGCCCATCGTGAAGCTCGAACTCCCCAACCATGAGATCATGACCTGAGCTGAAGTCAAACACTTAACCGACTGAGCCACCCAGGCGCCCTTTTAATTCCTAGATTTTTGAGTCATAATCACTTGCTTCAAGAAGTCTTTTCTCATAATACCTGAACTTTGGAAAAGGAAGACTCTCTCATACACCTAAGTTTCAAAATGTATAATGTTCAAACAAAGGGAAGCTTAATTTTCACTTAGGTAAGTTTCTCTTCCTATCTGAAGTATTCCTGGTCAGTTTCTTCCTATGGTGGTTCAGGGACAGAGATTTCTTCCATTCTGTCGCTTCAACATTCTCCATGGCCATCTGAACTGAGACAGTGGACAGCAAAAGGGAATTGAATGACAATTCTGTTCACGTTCCATCAGCTAAAAGATGTGCCCATGGCCATACCTAACAAGGATGTGGTTTTGTTGTGAGTCTGGGAAATGAATAAGAATCTCGGAAGCAGGGAAGTCTCTGTCCTTCTCTGATAAGATTGGGTGTCCCATCCAGTGAGTTCCCATGGAAAGGAATCCCTGAATACCCCCACTGCACTTTCGTAGGCCCTAGGGAGTGATAGACAGTTAATAAATCTTGTATGACAAACTAGTTATTGAGTGAATGGTGTGAGATGCTATGATTCTGACCAATATGAGACTTGAAATATCACTAGAATTCAGAGACCACCTCTTCATGTCCAGTATGTGATGAAAAAGGAGGCTGCTTCATCTCTGAGTTTCAGTGCCTTTAAATGTAAACAGTGATCATAATAACTACTTTTTCTATTTAATAGAACTATTCTGAAGATCAAATGAGATAGGTATGTAATAGTTTTTATAACTGTAAAGCAGTTGTAAAGGAATTATTAGGCTATAACAATATTTCTAATAATGAACATAATATGCTACAGCCACATTTGTAGAAAAATTTCTCTGAGTTAATCTTTGAGCATGAAATTACACAAAGATATTTTACACATAACACTTCAGCAATCAGCAGGCAAAGCTTACACTATACTTATGTTATACTTAGCATTTTGAGGATCTCATGGGGTTTGGTAAGAGGCTGAAAAGAACTGAGTTGTGTGAAGTCTTCAAAAGCACTTACAATAGTATGTGAGTAAATGTTATTATCATTAGGAGAACTAGCATGGGCTGAACATGCTTTATGCCTGAAGTGTAAGGCTCAGCACTTGATATTTCATCATAGTTGTCAGAGCAGCTCTGCAAGTAGTTTTATTATCCCATGTTGTTGATTAGGAAACTGAGACTCTAATAGTTTAAAATAACTGACAGATCCTAAACTTTACCACATAAATAAATTTCTCGACTCTGACATTGCCTATAAAAAAATACTTTGGGGGCACTCAGTCAGTTGAGCATCTGACTTCAGCTCAGGTCATGATCTCATGGCTTGTGCTTTTGAGCCCCGCGTCAGGCTTTCTGCTCTCAGCATAGAGCTTGCTTTGGATCTTCTGTCCCCCAAGCCCCCCGTCACTCCCCTGTTATGCTTTCTCTCTCTAAAAATAAACATTAAATATATATTAATTCCTTTTTCACAAACCAAAAATCCATTTGCCTAAATCCACCTGCGTTCCATGATCTATTATTGTCCTGTACTCTAGTCTCTTTGTAGCTCAGATGATGATGAAGGCAGTTCAGTAGATGGTCGTCATAAGTGATTTCTCCATTACTTCACTCAGTCAAAGACCTTTCTCTGTCTTGTCCTCTGTTCCCTGGAGCAACTGACAGAGGACACAGAAAACTCAAGAAGGTTCCAGGTAGCTGGAGGAACCTGCAACCTCACTGATGATAATGCTCTCTTGGGCTTCATAGTATCTATGGTGATGTGTTCAGCACTTGAAAATCAAGGGGCTACTAAAGATGTTCTTTCTGCCTAATTTGCACAAAAATTATACCCATTTGTAACATCTTCCTGATCTCTTTTTTTAAAACTCATGTATATATGTCTTCACTGTTTTTCTATTACTAAAGAGAGAAGCCATAGTTCTTGATGGAATACAATATTTTCATTTCTGTTCAGTAATCCACTTGTCTTTCCCCTACTCTGGTGCTCCATGACAGAAATGTTTGCATAAATATTTAGTCACCTTGGGACAGCAGATTTATAAGGGGGAAAAGAAAAGCTTCCTATGGATACTCATTAATTCATCTTAGAGCTTTATCACCAACAGTCTATACTATTTTCTATTTTTCTATGTATGAAGTACATGGATCCAGAATTGAGTACTTGGTTAAAACTGTTCTTAGGAAATTCAGAATGAATATAAACTTCCAGAAGACATAGGTTACTTTCGTGAGAATCATGGTCAACAATGGGCTATTAACAGAATAGTCATCTCTACCCATTTTAATCTCTGTTCATTAAAATAATCCAATTAGGAACATGTGAGTGGCTCAGTCAGTTAAGTGTCCAACTCTTGATTTCAGCTCAGGTCATGATCTTGTGGTTCATGAGTCTGAACCCCGTGTTGGGTTCTGTGCTGATAGCACAGACCCTGCTTTGGATTCTGTCTCCCTTTTTCTCTGCCCCTCCTCTGCTCTCTCTCTCTCTCAAAAATAAATAAGCATTAAAATAAATAATCCAATCAAGTTGACTTGAAATAAAATAATTTGTTCAATGACTTGCCACAACATACCTATTTATTTAATACTTTTTGAGAGTCTCCTATTTTAAGGACTTGTGTGAATCCATGATGATATCATAGAGATATATAATATAAATATACAATGTTAAACGTTAAAGATATGTATGTTTGTGTGTGTGTATAAATTACAGCGTATATTATAAATATACATATGTACCCAACACAAATAATAGTACATGATGGGATAAACAAACTCCCAGCAATGTAAGTAACATGCGGTGGGTGTACAGGGGAGGACACCATGATTTCTGACTGACACATAAGGGAGTATTTGCTCTTGGGACATATGCTGAGCCCTGTCATTTAAACATATTTTAATAAGTGAAAAATCTAGGAAAGGCATTTTAGATTGGGAATACCAGGACTAAAGGCAAACAAAACACCTCCTGCAACTGAATATAGAGAATAATAACATATAGATAGAGAATTGGAAAGGAGAAAAGAAAAAAAACCTGCGATGTTAGGTTGAAAAAGTAGTCTAGGAACAGATTGTTAATCTCTTTATAGCATATCTTTATAATATAATATGTTATTTTTATATATTATATTATAATATAGTATATCTTTATAATATATAATATATATAGTTTCCTAGATGGTAATGTTAAATTGCTTGGTAAGTCTAGAGAAAAGGAGCCTGTGAAAGAGCATACCCCCTCTCTAATGACCTGCATAGCCCTCCCACACATTTCTATCCAATTTCAACATTATCTCCAGCACATTAGTACAAAGTCACTGCAGACACTCACCTGGGGGCAAAAAAATCACCGATATAAAACACTAGAGTAGGGTCTCAGGAGTCAGTAGGGTCTTAGAGGTCAGTAAAGTTACCGGAGGTACAGCATGCATGAAATACGCTAGGCTGCTCTGAAAGGAATGCTCCCTGGATCATTAGGTTGAAGACTCAATGCAAAGGAAGAAAGCTGAAAGCTGCCAGCTCTTCAGGAGTGTCCCCTAGAGGGGCAGGGACATGGAGAGGATGAGAAGGACAAGTGCCCGGCTGTGAGACACTTGAGTGTGTGTCGTGGGAAGCGGGGTCCAGTGGGACTGTGCTGAATAGCTACCAGATGTGCTCCTTCGTCAACGACCTCATCAGAAAGAGCTCTACAGTGGATATAACAAGGCAAGCTTTTTAGTGCTGAGAGATTCATACCAGTTGAACCAAAAGAACTATCATCTTGAAAGAGATAACATTCTCTCTTGGGTGTTATTATCCTCAAGAGAAGTGTAGGAACAATGTCATCAGCTTTGGAGATGCGAGCAGAAAGTGGAATAGGGATTGAACCTATTTTTTGGTCATAGTTTGGGGCCCCTGGGGCACAAGGGACAAGAGAAATGGGGGCACAGATCCGGAGTACAAATAATATATTATCCTGAAGATCCAAAGACCATAGATCTACGGCATGCTCCCTTGTGAGAAATGAGAGAACGTGTGGTATTTATTCCTTTAGCACTTGGAGGAGTAAAAATTGCTGCCTAGAAAAACTTAGGGAGACATGGAATTCTCATAAAACTGGTTGATTGAAAGCCAGGCCCTAATTTTCCCCCTCACTAATATTGTCTAGAAATCGAGGCCTCCTGATATTAAAGATATCATATTCTCCTCCTCCAGAAAAAATCTGCAGAATGAAATGCCAAATTATTATATCTTGGAAAAACTACCATTTGCAACATATGGGTAAACAATTACAAACTCAAAAACTGATGTTAACTCTATCAGCTGTACATTTGTTAGGATCAACATTGGTATATATTTATTTTAATCTTTCAGCACCACTGTATAAATATAGCCTGTCAATGTTACGACACACTTTATGCTGAATACCAGCTAAACCCCGACCTTTCGTTTGCTGGCTACATGAACCGTGAACACACCATAGCATTCCAAAGGACATAAGGATGTTAAATCTCCCCTACATTTTAACGTTTAGATGGATTTAACTTCCCCTTCAACTTGTATTCATTCCAGCCATGCAGATTCGGCACAGCCCAATGGAATGTGTGAGGAAAGGGGTCAAAGAGAGTGCATCATAGTGAAAAAAATACTGAATAAGCCACAAGTTTCTAGATCTGGATTTTACCTTTCTCATTACCATTTGGGTTAACTCAGGCAATCACCACATCAGGGAATTACTTTCTTTATTTAGAACATGAGAAAGGGAAAACTCAACGGTTGGGTCAAAAATTCAAATTTCCATGGTCTAAATTCTCAAGAAAACAGAAGGGTAAGGGGTCCGAAGGAAAGGCCTGGAGGGGCTGAATTCTAATTGTTGTAGCAGAAGCAGGTTCAGAGTAGACATAAGGCATCAAACATGTGCTCCACTAGTTTCTAAAACACCCCGGGTTAGATGATACTAATGATTTTCTCCCTCTCTAAAATCCTATGGCTGTAAGATGATGCCTTTCTAACTCTGTGACTCATGAGTTCTCCTGGTGATATAGAGACAAAACTTTATGCAAAGAAGATTATGTCCCTCATTTTGTTTTTGTTTGCTTTTGAATCTGTACATTCAATGCCTAAAATAGTATCCCAGATTTGCAAGTGGCTGTTTGTAAAGGACATTCTAAACAGGGTCTTTCTTTTTCATCTTATTTAACTTGGAGAAATTGAAGCCCAGTCCATGCGACTAGCTTGAAGATGTTATTCTGATTGCCTCTTTTTTTTTTTTAATGTTTTTATTTATTTCTGAGAGAGAGAGAGAGAGAGAGAGAGCATGAGCAGGGGAGGGTCAGAGAGAGAGGGAGACACAGAATCTGAAGTAGGCTCCAGGCTCTGAGCTAGCTGTCAGCACAGAGCCCTATGCGGGCCTGAGCCAAAGTCGGATGCTCAACCGACTGAGCCACCCAGGCCACCCTCCCGCCTGATTGCCTCTTTTAAGGTGACTTACTTATTAACCAAAATTTCCAATTTTATTTTAGCACTCTAGATGGTGTTTGATCTTTATATGAAACCTGTACAAGGGATATACAGAGCGGAAGACTACTCTATGCAGTTTGAACATTGCCAAGTTGCAGATGAACCTAACATTCTCTTTTCTATCAATTTCATTTATCTTTGTCCTGAGGATATAATAGTTCACAAAAGACAAAGCACATGTTTTTTTGCCTTCTAAGAACATAGATACCAGGGGGCAAAGCCAGGAAACAGGCACTGACACCAACATATGGTAAGTACCAGAAAAGTGGAACCACAGAGCGCTGTGGACACTCAGAGGAAAGTCACCTAACCTTTTAATGAGCCTAAGTAGGTCTTCCAAAGGAAATACTCCTTAAAATTAAAACCAAGAGACAAATGGAAATTTAATTCATGGGAAATAGAAGAAATCTTTCCATACGGCACAATCTGAGCCCCATGACTGAGATAATATACTATATTCAAAAAATGCAAATACAATTTTGAGAGAAGTGTAATGTTTGAGCTACAGAAGGGGAAAAGAATGAGACAGGCTCTGCCTAACTAACAAACAACCATTTAGATATGACATGATAGAATCAAGTATCCATTGGAAAAATTCTACATAGGATTCCAGGAGCCTATTTATCTCATTTTCAGTAACAGTTATACATGTCCACAATGATGCTGAGTAACAAACTATCCCAACTCTCCTTGGCTTAAAACAATGAATATTTATTTGGCTTGAGAATCTTCAGGTGAGTGAAGCCTGCATATTCTTCTGTTCTCAGTTGGACCCACTGACATGTCTGGGGGTCAGCCAGTCATTAGTTAGCCAATCTAGGATGGCTTTAGCTGGGGAGACTACATCATGTGTCTCATATCCATCTGGACATGTTCTCCCGGGTAGGTAGATGAATAAGAGGAGAAGCAGAGATGTATAAGAGCTCTTTTAAGTCTCTGCAAGAGTCATATCCACTAACACTCTTTTGTACAAAGAATACATGGGTAACTCAGAATGAAGAAAGTGGAGAAAAAGACTGCCCCTGTTTCATGAGAGGCACTAAACTCACAGAGCAAAGAGGATGGTTACAGGAATGGCTGAAGAATGCCATCCATCAGCCAAACATACAATCCCTGCTGGGCACTGCCGTCTGTACTTCCTAAGATGGCAATTAACCTAAAAGAAGGCCATGACTTCGTTGAATGAGATCACTCATGGTTCACTCACCCACACCCCACCACCAGCCCACGTATGTCCTGAAGCCACATGTTTTGTCTTCAACTTTTCTGAGACAGTGGCCTGCCTTCTCCCAAAAGAGCCAAGTAATGGTTGTACTTTGGAATGAACTACAGAAGGAAAAAGAAAAGAGATATGAATGGTAGGGAAATATGTTCATACAAATAGATGGGTTTATAGCAAGCTGCAGAAAACCATTTCAAGTAACTAAACCCAAGTAAAGGTGTATTAATTGATAGTAAATAATGTGCCAAACACCGTACTGAGCACTTTTACCAAGATTTTCTGTTTTTTTCACCCCCCCAACACACACACACACACACACACAGATTGGATAAGTGTTTTTATCATATTTTCCTTCTAATTTTACTCTTAATGAAACAAAGTTAGGGAGATTATATAACACAAAACACCTGAATTTGAAACCTAGGAGTTTGATTCCAAAACCTGTTTAAATAATGTATGTCATATTGTCTTATCCCAAAATGTTCTAAATCATGCCCTTCGGAAAGAGTATGTTTGAAAAGTCTTTGCCAAAGTCTATCTATTATACACTTTTCTTAAAAGTAAACGCCAAGACCCACAAACACTTTCTATAAATGAATAATGCAGTGAAAACCTCAGAAACGTATAGATCGGTGTCATGGAAAGTCTGCTTTCCTAACAAGTTTATCTTTGATCCGTGATTCATTTGCATATATTTTGTCTGTGTGTCAATCCTCATGATGTGTGGCACTGCATATTTTAAGACGTGACATATGCATTCTTTCCACAAGCCACATTTAACAGCACCCTCCATTGTCTGTGATAATGAGAAAGCAAGGTGGTAATATAGAAAGCCCAACGTCTTCCCAGACTCTACTAACACAGACTTTGGTAAAGTCTAACAATTGCTCTAGCCTAATGTGTGTTCAGTAGACTGCCATGCTGATTGGCCTTTTACCTGTAGACAAAATATCCATCTTTCAAGAGCATATCTATTGAACGTCCACTCTGTCATGCACTGAGCTAAATATAAGAGACACAATGGACCATGAGTCACAGATTTACAGTCAAGTGGGGGAGACAGACCAAAAAAACAAAAAATCAAGCAAACAACTAAGAATGATTACCATTTAAAACAAGATCTAGAGAGATCAACCTATACTATGTACTCAGACCTGTATGTATATAACAATCTTACTTATATCAGAATGGTCAGGGAAATACTTTCTAAATGGCGGAACTGGAGCTCACTCTAATAAGTTAAGAAGAAAGGGAAGGCATATTTGCAAGGAAGGGATCATCTGTAATCAAAATGTTCAGGGAATGTAGTCTGGGTTAATCGAATGTTCTGACAATTAAGAATTGGCTAGGAAGATACTATTTTTGTTTCTGTCTCTTTTTGTGGAAATGTAATAGCCCTCTCTCCTCCCTTGGTCACATATAGTCAATCATGATTAATCGTGTTCTGGTTAATCAGGACCCCACAATGTCCAGCACACTGTTCCCATCCTTGGCCTTTGTGCTACCTCTGGGTTTGAAGGAACCTCCAAACTGACAGTTTTCCCTCCCCCTCCTATTCTGGACTCCAGCACAGACTTAAAGGCCTAGCAGACAGAGGTGCCTGGGTGGCTCGGTTGGTTGGGTATTGGACTCTTGATTTCCTCTCAGGTCATGATCTCCTCGTCATGAGATGGAGTGCCCCACTGTACTCTGTGCTGAGTGTGGAGCCTGCTTAGGACTCTCTTTCTCCCTCTCTCTCTGCCTCTCCCCCACTCACACATGCCCTGTCTGACTCTAAACAAAAACAACAACAAAAAATAGCATAACAGACAGAGATGGGCAGAGGCCCACCCTGGGCAATGGTATGGAAATTGCCAGGGTTTCCAAAACCAATTTTTAATATAGACTTCTTAAAAATAGCTTTTTTCTCTTAAAATTTGAGTTTATTTTTAAAAACCAATTGAGGAGTATCTGGCTGGGTCAGTTGGTTATGTGTCTGACTCTTGATCTCTGCTCAGGTCATGATCTCCGGTTCAGGGAATTGAGCTCTGCACGGGGCTCTGTGCTAACAGTGCCGAGCCCACTTGATATTCTCTGCTCCACCCGGCTCACTCTGTCGCTCTCTTTCTTTCTCTCTCATTCTTTTTCAAAATAAATAAATAAACATTTAAAAATAAATAAATAAATAATAAATAAAAGCTAATTGAAAATTGTAATTTCTTTAGTTTGGGCTCATTTGATAAATATGATAAAATGATGTAAACATGTACACTGATTAAATTTTTAGCTGATTTTTTTTTATTAGTAACTAAAAGAGTTACTAGGAGGGGAGGAGGCTTGCACAGCTAGCCCAAGCATTTACAAAACCCACTGAAACTTTTATGAGATTTTCCCACTCGCTACAGTGTGAATATAATTATATGTAGTGATAGAGAGTACCAATGCAATAAAAAGGTAAATTAGGACAAGTACTAGGAAATATTTCACCCAGTTTCCTTTTTGCACAAAAGTTTCAATTTCTCTACAGGCTTTAAAAAAAAAAAAATCTCACCAATTGTATTTAGTTTCGGAGTATTCTAATTTGTACAAGCAAGTCTTCTCTTGAATACGTATAATTTTAAAAATGAGTTTCATTGCTAATAATACTATACAATGAGTAAACATCTAAGCAGAGAAAAAGGGGGGAAATGCTGCATTCAGAATGTCATCGATAAGCTGTGTGTAGGCTTGCCGAGAAGGTACCCATGTCATCTTGGATTGCTCCTATTATGTCTCTGTATCCTCTCTGAACTGTCATTCTGCCCTGCCCTGAGTTTCTGACTTGCCTGGAATGGCTTCTGGTTGAGTTCTACCATTTGGAGGCATCCACAGGAGATAAAAGGGAAGCAAAGTGAGGGAGGATATTTGCTCCCCAGGGTCTTCTTAGTTGTATTGCTTGACCAGCGGACATGACTAGTCCCATGGAAGCCCTCTGTCATTCTTCCCTCCTCAATCTCAGGCAAGCAAAGCTCTGAGGTGGCTCATTCCTGAACACTACATAATCCCTTGTAAGTTCCTTCCCATTTGGCCCATATCTTTCTAAACAGTCCCTTCATAAAACCCTACAAAAATTCTCTTAATGTAAGTGTCCATCTGTTTCTTATGGGGTCCCTATTTGATATGCACATTATGAATGTTTTCATACATCCGCTTCTCTTCTATTCAAATATTTTGACAAGTGCAATACCACCAGGGTAAAATGATATCACCGTAGGGTGATGAGAAACCTTTATGTTTCAGTTCCCTTCCCTGGATATTACCTTATTTGATTTTCAAAAAAGCTCTTTAAGACTGGTAGAATAGTTACTGCTAGCTCCACTTTATAAGTTAGAAATTTGGGTTTTGGAGAGATGAAATATTTGGGCTAGAGTCAAAATATACACCCAGGACCCCTTGAGCTTATTTCTTCCTCCAGGGCTCTCTCCTTAAACCACGCTCTCCGGGTAAACAGCAAACAGTTAAAAAACAACATTTGACCATGACCACAAAATATCAACCATAAGTTCTGTTCTTGCTGAATCGAAACCAGTGTTCTGCAAACTATAGCCCATGGGCCAACACATCTGCTTCCTGTTTTTGCAAACAGAGTTTTATTAGAACACAGCCACTTTCATGTATTTACTTATTGTCTGTGGCAGTTTTTTATGCCCTTTGGAGTAGGTAAGATAGAGATCATATGAGCTGCAAAGCCTAAAATATTTACTATCTGGCCCTTTACAGAAACTACTTGCCAACCCCTGATCAAAACAATCAGAAAATCCAAAAGGCTTTCACAGCTGCCTGACTTTGGTGCTCAGAATAAAGGATATACACATGTGTAAGCCTCCTAATCACCTAATAATGATTCAATCATTTCAGGCCTTATTTCTATAAAGAGAATGAATGAGAATGTATAACTGGTATTTTTAACTCTACATGAACCATAATATTCAATTAATCATAACATGCTAGTCTATGCCTAGAAAACAGAAAACTCTCTCACCTAGTAGATTATTCCTTTCAAAATTTCCTTTCAAATGACATTCTGAAAATAAATTGATTAAAAAGGGATGTAAGAAACAGGAGCACTTTAATTTTTTCTTTGACTGCCAGAAAACATAGCTGATAAAATATGGGGCACTGAGCCCAAACACCAGCAATTGCTAAATTCAAAGTTGATAGTTTGAAAGTTACCCAGGGAGAGCTGACCTGGCTGGTACTTTCTAGATAAACCATTAGTGCACCCTACTTCAATGATTTCTTTCCATAAAGATGCTAATCAGCACTTTGCATAGAAAAACACTGTTGTTTATTTCTTATTTTAAAATTTTTTGAAGTTTACATATTTATTTTTGAGAGAGAGAGAGTGAATGGGGGAGCGACAGAGAGAGAGGGAGAGAGAGAATCCCAAGCAGGCTCCACACTGTCAGCGCAGAGCCTGATGCAGAGCCTGAACCCACAACCATGAGATCATGACCTGAGCCAAAACCAAAAGTCAGAGGCTTAACTGAATGAGCCACCCAGGTGCCCCACACTCGTGTTTATTTCTGTGTGTAAATTAACATTATCTTTCATTCTTTTATTCTTTCAAAAATCACTACTATTAAAACTTTTTTACATTAGTAAAAATAAATAACATTGAAGGTTAAAAATGCATCTTTTATGGGGCACCTGGGTGGGTCTGTTGGTTAAGTGTCCGATTTCAGCTGGGTCATGATCTCACAGTTCATGAGTTTGAGCCCCCCATTGGGTTCAATGCTGACAGCCCAGAACCTGGAGACTGCTTCAGATTCTGTGTCTCCTTCTCTCTCTGCTCTGCCCTCACTCTCTCTCTCTCTCTCTCTTTCTGTCTCTTTCTCTCTCGTTTTTATAGTTTATTTATCTTTGAAACAGAGAGAGACAGAGCACGAGTAGGGGAGGGGCAGAGATAGACGGAGACACAGAATTTGAAACAGGCTCCAACTCTGAGCTGTCAGCACAGAGCCTGATGTGGGGCTCAAACCCACAAGCCACAAGATCATGACCTGAGCCGAAATTGGATGCTCAACCAACTGAGCCACCCAGGCACCCCCTCTACCCTTCTCTGTCTCTCTCAAAAATAAATAAACATTAAAAAATTAATTATAGGGGCACCTGGGTGGCTCAGTCAGTTAAGTGTCCGACTTCGGCTCAGGTCATGATCTCACAGTCTGTGGGTTCGAGCCCCGCATCGGGCTCTGTGCTGACAGCTCAGAGCCTGGACCCTGTTTCAGATCCTGTGTCTCCCTCTCTCTCTGCCCTTCCCCCTCTCACTCTCTGTCTCTTAAAATAAAATAAAGATATTAAATTTTTAAAAATTAATTATATATACATAATGTGAAACTTTTGGAAGCCGCAGATGAAAAAGAACAGCTCTACTTCTTCCCACTCATTCCCACCCAGAACAATGAATCACATGACTTGGTCTCTCCTTCAGAAGAGTGAATATGTCACTCCCAGTGGCTCCTTAGATAACTCATGTCTTCAGCTACACAGGTTGATCCATGGGTGGGCTTATTACCCAAGCAAGGCCAAATCAGAATCTTCTGTGGGGAATGGATACTGATATCAATAGGATGAAAGTTGTTCATCTTCTGAGTTTTGACTCTTAAGGACCTTGTAAGTGAGAAATGGCCACCGGTCATTTTCACTATGTAACAAAAACCTGTCTGAGAATGGAGTCAACACAAAGACAAGCAGAGTAGAGAGAGATGGAGAGAGAGCATCCTGGTGGCCTCATCTAAGTCCTGGAATCAAGGCCAGAATGTGGTTTACTCATGCAGTTATTCAAGGCCAGAATGCAAACTAGGCAGCCTTTATACTTCTCATATGTATGTGACACCATTTCCTCCTTTCGTATTATTTTTGGTGAGTATATAGGGGTTTGTTGCTTAGAACTGAAAGAGTCAGGACTAGTATGGGGTGCAAAGACAGGTGTATGAAGATAGATACTCATTCACTAAACAACTATGGGTCCAGTGCCAACTATGGACAAAGCTGGATTTTCAGACCTGACCAGCAGTGAAGCAAGTGCTTAGAGAAAGGCCTCAGAAGGACAGACGCCTGCTAGGCAGGTGGAGAGCGCTCTTCAGAGAGCATGCCACGTGCTGAATGGTACTATAATATCAAAGAGGTTTATTCATTCAGTTATTCAACACAGAGCTCTCAATACCCCCTCTGTGTTCTCAGAGTGGAGGAGACAATGGAAGGTAAAGTATAATATTGCCCCTGCCCTCAGAGAGAGTTCTAATAAAGAGGATAGATAGCAATCAAATAATCTCACCAAAATAAGAATTGTGATTGGTAAGCTAGAAAAGAAAGCATGTGGTGCTATGAAAATGTGAGAATGGGGATTCGACCTAATGCTGGAGGTCAGAGAAGGTTCGTGGCTAATGACTAGGTAAGGATGTACAGGAAGAACACACAAGAAAGGGAAGATGAGTAGCAGAAGTGAAAGAAGTCTGGCATTTATTTTTTTTATTTTTTATTACTTTTTTGTGTTTATTTTTGAGAGAGAGAGAGACATCATATGCAGGGGAGGGGCAGAGAGAGAGGGAGACACAGAACTCGAAGCAGGCTCTAGTCTCTGAGCTGTCAGCACAGAGCCCGATGTGGGGCTCGAACCCATGAGTCATGAGATCATGACCTGAGCCAAAGTCCGACACTTAACCGACTGAGCCACCCAAGCACCCCAGAAGGCTGGCATTTCTTGAGCACTGAGTATGAGGGCCTTGAGGATGTGACATGAGGTTGAAGATAGGGAGAGCATCACTGCCTGGTCATTCTAGAGAGGGTGACCTGAGACAATACCATGCTACACCTACTTCCCACTGTATCTCCTTTCTCAAAAACTCCCAAGATTGGACATTAAATTCTATAGTTTTTATCAAAACTCGAATTAAGTGGTATCCTGCACTGGGTGTTAAAACAGGAAAATGACATTAGTGCAAAAACCCATAAAACCCTAATAAAGTCTGAAGTTTAGTTAATATTAATGCACCAATGCTAATTTGTTAACTGTGACAAAGACACCATAGTAATGTGAAGTGTCAGCATTAAGGGAAGCAGGGTGAAGTTATGGGAATTCTCTGTACTGTGTTTACAACTTCTTTATACATTTACAAGTATTCTAAAATTCTCTGTTGATGAAATAAAAGAGCAACATCAACAAAAAAAGTTAAAGAGTTTTGTTGTTTTCTAAGAACAGAGTAGGGCTTCTGGGTGGCTCAGTTGGTTAAATGGTGCACTTCGGCTCAGGTCATGATCTTGAGGTTCATGGGTTACAGCCCAGCGTCAGGCTCTGTGCTGACAGCTGGGAGCCTGGAACTTGCTTCAGACTCTCTCTCTCTCTCTACCCCTCCCCAGCTTGCACTCTGTCTCTCTGTCAAGAAAGAAAGAAAGAAAGAAAGAAAGAAAGAAAGAAAGAAAGGGAAAGAAGGAAGGAAGGAAGGAAGGAAGGACAGAGAGATAGACAAAAGGTCTGAGCATGGCGGTGTAAGGAGAAAGAGGAAAGCTATCAGAACTCCCTAGGTCACTCTGACTTCAGGTAATTCACAGTAGAACTTTCTACTCAGGAGCCAGGAAGAGATGAGAGCAACTTCCGCCAGGAGATAAGAGACCAGGCTATTTTGATGATGGACTAAACAATGATTTTTGGTGGAATGCATATGGGGGTAAAGGGGAGTTGGGGGCCAAGGATGACCCCTAGGTTTATGTCTACGTGGCATGTGACTGGAGATCTCAGTGATCATACACATGACCCTGAGCTGTGAGTAGGCCATCTGAGGGGGATGTGAGGTAGATGGCTTCCTAATATGGGACGGGAAGTAAGTGCAGCAACCAAGTCCGTATGAGGATTGACAAGAGCCAGATGGCACCTCCATTTAAACACCACCAGAACATCAGGTGGCTTATCAGAATAACGTATCAGTTTCCTCAGAGCAAGGCACAGGCTCGGACACAAAGCAATGGACCAAAGGACTCCAACGGAAGTTCTCTTCCTCAAATGGGAACCCAACACACATTTGAACTTGCCACAATAGAAACTGCCTTATGTCGAATGATGATTCCCAAATTTTAACCTCCTTCCAGACCCCGTAATAATGGCCCAGCGTACCTACACCTAAGCCTCTAGCATGGAATGGTAGAAGTGGGGAGGCAATTGAAGAGGAAAGGCACAGCTTAGTGCCTGAGAGATTTTGGAGCCCCTCCAACCTCCAGAGCAAGACCCCAGAACAGTGTCTGACACACAGCTGACAATATCAGTGGAAGAAAAAGAAAAAGCAAAAAAAAGGAATGGATGAAACATCCTGAACATCAGTCTTCTCACCAGTGAAGTCACACCAATTATAAATATCTGATTTGCTGGTACAGGCTTAAATTGGTCCAAGGTGTTTAGTTCAGAGCTAGGCTCAAGGAGAGTCCTAGAAAGACAGTAGCCACTGTGATGAAGAGGAAGAGGCTACTTCTTTACGGTGCATGGCAAAGCCATGGTGTGAGAGCGTAATTCATTCCAGGAACAGGCTCGTAATGCAAAGCACTCGTATATCAAAGTGAATTTCAAGAACCATTGGCTTCATTGTGATCATGTGACGTTTGGCATCACGTACTACCTATATTGCAAGACATGACTCATTGATCAAGTTAAAATTCATGAGAAATGTTTGTTCCTCTTCCAGAACACTCGCAGAACAAGTTACTCACCATCCAGGGTTTTGCTGTATTTCTTTACAGTGACCAGATATTTGTCCATAGTTAGCAATCTAGTTAGATATTAAAACTTTCAAGACATATGCATAAAACATGGGGATTGTATTCCTTGTGGATAAGGCCTCGGGTATGTTATTCACCATTCATCATTGTGTATCGGTACTTGGATGCTCTACATACTTAATAAGTATCTGATAATAGAGTTTGCCTATTGCTGCCTTCCTCTTCCCTCCAGGGTGTCTCTCTTCAGGAAAATGACCTCTGTAGCTCTTCTCTGCCCTCCCTGCTTCCACTTCTCCCTCTCCTCCTCCTCCCTCTCCCCCTCCTCCTGGCTAAGAATGTTTTCTTCTCCAATTATAGTGAAAGTGGAAAGCATTAGGTGTCTCTGTCCCCAAATGGAATTCACTTACTTCAGTGTCATGTGCCTTATAACTGCCACAGTGTTCCCCCAGCATAGCAGATGAATGAAATGCTCTTTGGGTGGGTTGTGCAAGAGGAAAAGCCTACCTGTTCCCAGAATAGCCACATTCAGGAGAAACAGCTGTGGGTGGCTCTCAGTGACTTGGCTTTGATGGTAAGAAAGACCGAGAGGCATAAATTGTGAGGCTGGTTTTAAAGCCAGTTAAGCTCTTAAAGGGGGAGCCCAGTGGATGAGAAGGATTGTGATTTGTTGCTGCCAGGTAGGAATATGAGTTGGGCTTCTTGGTCGCAAGAACCCTGCTTAATTTATCTGTCAAATAGCCAGATAGATTTGTCCAGAGAGCTTTTAAATAGAAGATAGAGCTCTTCAATCTCTGTGGCTCCACCCTACAGTGGTGACCCTATGTCACAAATCTACAGATATTGAAATAGATATTTCTATAGAGTTATAATTTTAAAAAGCAATTAAGAAACAGCATATATTTCTTATGCTTTTAGAAATTAAAACTCATACTTAAAAAAATATCCAAGAAGTTTAAAGAACATTGAGGGAACCTACCACAATGCAACTGATTTTCGTTCATATTGTAACCCAATCTCAAACATACATGCATTGTTATTGACATATGTAATTAGTATCCATTTCTTAAATACCTTATTATAAATATATTTCTATTTTTGGCAAGGACAGCTGTTTAAAGGAGATACTTATTTGTTTTATTTATTGTTTATATAATTTAAATCAAAGAAAGCATTGAGATTTGCCCTACTTCATGTATCCATGATGTTGATGATGCCAATGAAAATAACTGCTGACAGTTTCAGTCCCTCCTCTGTTCCTTCTCATGGTTCGAGATTCCTGTGTTTGGGGTCAGAGCTTTTTTCCAGGTAGTTTTCTGTCCTGCCGCTCAGCCACAAGACTCTATTTCAGGTCACTCCTCCAGCTCTGCCATGTGCTCACTGAAAGCAAAGTTCTCACCAAGGGGAAGGCTTTGGGGTGCAAGGAGATCTTTATTTAGGAAGTTTTTTAATTGTTTAAATGTTTTTTTTATTTATTTCTGAGAGAGACAGTGTTAGCAGGAGGATCAGAGAGAGAGGGAGACACAGAATCTGAAGCAGGCTCCAGTCTCTGAACTAGCTGTCAGCACAGAGCCTAATGTGAGGCTCAAAACCACAAACCATGAGATCATGACCTGAACTGAAGTCGGGCGCTTAACTGACTGAGCCATCCAGGAACCCCAAGGAGATCTTTACTAGTGGGGAAACTGTTCAGTTTCAAGGAAGGGAAACCCCCAGGATGCAATAAGCATGTTTTCTGCAAAGTGTTTCCAAGTAAAACAATAAATTAGATACTATATATAAAATGCGGAAACTTGCCCACATGTAATTTCAATAAACTGTATTTGCCCATTGACCACCCAGTTGAGATTAATGATATTCATTAATTACCATAATGGTCAATTCTCCCTTGTTATTATTGTAACTAAAAGAACTTTTAAAACATATTTTTTCCAGTGACTAGTTTTATAAAACAAATGTAAGAAAACATTTTAAGTTACACAAATAAACACTGTTACATGCATCAAAATGAAGATGTTCCTAACATTGAACTACAGAGATCTATTTGGCACCACCATATTATAGCTCAGAATGTTTATTGACCATTAAGAAATTAAAGTCTGAATTTGACATTTGAAATATGACTTCAGGCATCATTGTAAAATGTAAAATAAAAAGTGGATATTACACAAAAGGAAGACGTATTGAAGTTGAGGATCACCTGTATAAATGCTAGAGAGAAATTTATGTTTAGTAATGCCAGGTGAATCTTGACTTCCCACTTATTGCCTCTTGAATATACCTGACAAATTATGCATGACCAATTTATATTTCCCAGGGGTATTTTAATATTGATCACTTTAACATAAATTAATTTAGGTTGTTACTCAATGTAAATTTCATATTTTGGACATGTGGGTGATAACCTACTTTTTAAATTATTGTAAGGATCGAATGACGTAAAGCATCTAACACTATGGCTGGTATATGTTCAACAAATGGTGACTATTATCAATAATACTTATTACTTGTGAAATAGAGCATCTTGAGAAGTCTGAAAAAGGCTTTCAAACATATGGACTTACACAAGAATAAACTCCTAATTATAAGAGTTTAATTAATATAACCTACCTCTTCCTCTTCGGTGTAAAGGACACAAGTTGGTTCTCAACATCATAGAAACAATAATATGAAAGGCACTTGTTAAAATATTATAAATATGGTCATCATCCTTATTTTTAAAATCCTGATTTCAAATGTTTTCTTCACTTGTTTCCATATGCCATATTTTAGTGTCAATATCTCAGTACATCTCTCAGCTTGCCTGTTGCTAAATTTGCATAAATGTCTTTGTCAGATCATATGCTTTAGTTTCTAATTGTCAAAGAATTGCTCACCATAATATTAAGTTTAATGACTACACAGCAAGTCATCTAACATATCTATATTTCATTTAACACCCCATCATCTCTGCATCCTAGTGCGGAAGTAGGCTCCAAGGAAGAGAGGAAATCAACCCATGTATCTGAGCTTCGAGTCCAAAGGCAGAGAGTCAACGCAGTGCGAGTGTGTTACTCACAGCCTATAGCAATCAATGCAAATCTATGCCACAGTTAGAAGGTGTTTTAGTTCCAATAATAGACATCCTCGGATTGATGACTCTTTCACAGATGCTTTCTATGCTGCTGTTTAATCCAAGCCTTCAGGCAGAAGTGGCTGCATGCTTCAGCAAGTTACCCATCCCAGCATACAGTGCCCGACCACCAGCAGGTTAAAAGGAGCAATAAGGCTGAATGTTGGTGTGTAGTTGGTGCCTGAAATAATTGGTCAGACTCCACCAGCTTCCTAAAAACACCAATCAACAACAGACAGAAAACTAGCTGACCCTATGATGATTTCTGTCCTGCCTTTGACATTGTCATCTAGAATTGCTTCCTTAGTGACCACAGATCAGTCCCCTGAAAAGGGGTTGTCAAGTGCTTATCTAGTCTTGGACAATATCATAACCATATCCCTACAAGATTCTACTTTCTTTTTTTAAATTATTTTTTAATGTTTTATTTATTTCTAAGAGAGAGAGAGAGAAAGAGAGAGAGAGAGAGAGAGAGAGAGAGAGACAGTGTGAGCAGGGGAGGGTCAGAGAGAGAGAGAGATAGAATCTGAAGCAGCCTCCAGGCTCTGAGCTAGCTGTCAGCACAGAGCCCGAACCTGAGATCATGACCTGAGCCGAAATCCGACGCTTAACCAACTGAGGCACACAGGCACCCCAGATTCTACTTTCTTTTAAATGGCTGTTGCCTGCATGTAAATTTATGTGGGAAATGTCCCTCCTGTGCTTCAGATGGGAGAAAAGTTGGTATAGCCATTCTGAAAAACGAATTTGAAAGTTTTGTTTTTCAAACCTCGAACCTCAGAAATTCCAATTCTTGCTATTTACCCTAGAGAAAATCTAGCACAAATTTACCAGGAAACATGTGCATGCTGTACATTAGAGTATTAGTTATACTGCAAATCTGATAGTAATAGAAAATTGGAAGCAATTTAAATGTTTGTCCATGAAGGAGTGGATAGAAAATTCCATATACCATGGAATACTATGCTACAGTTAAAAGGATCAAGCTACATTTATCAGCATAGATGCTTAAAACAAACAAACAAAAAATCCAGTTGCAATGTATATAATCCATACCAAATAATCTACTTGTATAAAATTTACAATTATATATTAATAACTATTTATATGTTGATGGGCACTTACCTATTTTTAGTTTTGGTTTAAAGATGTATAGAAAGGACATGCATCAGATGCCAATGCACAGGATGGGTATGGAACGAGGAAGGGAGACAAAATGGGGCAAAACAGTCATGGAGTTATTATTTGAACAATAATAACATTGTGTTAGTAACAGGGAATAAAATTGATCGAGCCAGTCTGGCTCTGTGTGCCTGATGTCCAGCATGGCCATAAAACATTAATGAATATCTTGGGAATAATGTGGCTGTAGAAACAAGAGCTGTACAAGGAACTCAACTCTGCTGATGCCACTCTAACTGTATTCCTTCTTATGCCTGCTGCAGTCTCACCTCTGAAAAGGGAGCTGGTGGCTCAAACTTCATATGCTGTTTAAGCATTGACCTCTCCGTGGACACTGCCAATGAGGTCTCTAGTTTCAAGGACAATTTGGTGATGCCGTCACCCATGTGCTGGAAATGCATCAAAGCAATCCACTTATTACCTAACCTGATAACACATCAGGCACCACATTGACTATTGCACTTGAGCTAGGCATTTCTTACTTATTCCTCAACCATCCTGTCCTCTGTAATTCCCTCCCCCTCACACCTCAAAAAAAAAAAAATGAATGAAAGAAAGAAAGAAAACAAAGATGTTTCAATTTGCTTCAATTGATCTCATAAATGAAATAGTTTAAAAATGACCACAGTGGTTTGGCAGCTGGCTTTATTCACCTTTTCAGCAACACAGACTAAATACAGCTGACATTCAGGTTCAGATAATTGGAGTGTAAATTACTTTCAAATACTTCTTTCTTAAAATGAGACGGGTCCGTCCTTCATATTTGAAGATGACATTAATTATGGTTATCCATAGGGCAGTGTGGTGAAATGACTTCATAATACTTGTTATAGTTTCATTTAAATATGTCTTTAATGGTGATGTTCTTGTAAAAAATCAAGTGTGTTTAACTCCATGTCCTTTAATGGACATCTGTTTGCCTTGAAATTAAATTTACAAATGGAACTTTAATAAGACTGACTAAAATCCCTCATGGGGGGATTCCATAGAAAAAACAGGGAATTCAGAGAAGTAACCATGGCTCTGTAGCTTCTGTGCGTGTTTGTTTTTGTTTTGTTTTGTTTTGTTTTGTTTTTGGTGGCGCTGCCATTTTCCTGCAAGCATTGGATGAGTCATTCCAGCTGTGATAGCTCAGTGTCAAGTGGCTCCTACGCAGAGGCCCCTTATAGATGGCAGGATACTTCTAAAAGCCTGCTTACCTTCCAGGCATCTACTCTTAGCTACCTTGTTCTCTTGTAATCATTCTGTGATTATCGACCTGTGGGACTATTTCTTAAAATGAGGTCAAGGAGATCCCCTTGGGAACTAGAAGAGTAGAAACATTTAACTAACAGTGACTACTTTTGCTTTATCCCATTGGCCCCTTTTTATTCTGATAACGTGCATATAACCTCATGGGCCAACCTCTATAATACCCATGCTGCCATTCTCCTGACCAAATCCAACTGAGGGGATTTTTGTCTTTCTTCCAGGTTAATGCTAAATAAATTCAATATTATGGTCTCAAAAGATCTAAGAAGATAATTAAGGCAGACACAGTTGGAAAGAAAAGGTATGATGGGCCACAGAGCAGCTCATCTACAGCTTCGTATGAGAGGACAAGTCCTCTGCTGAAACCAGAGTAGAACATCCACAACAAGACAAAACATCTGAGAAATGGTGAAATTAGCTGTGCTCATTAAAAAAGATAATGATAACAATAATATCTATATGTTTAATTTTTTAATGTTTATTTTTAAGAGGGAGAGACAGAGAGAGAGACAGGGCATGAGCAGAAGAGGGGCAGAGAGAGAGGGAGACACAGAATTTGAAACAGGCTTCAGGTTCTGAGCTGTCAGCATAGAGCCCGATGCGGGACTCAAACTCCCAAACCAGGAGATCATGACCTCAGCCGAAGTTGGATGTTTAACCACCTAAGCCACCCAGGTGCCCCTAATATTTACTTAATTATTAGTTCTGAATAATAAGCAAAGTAACAATGCATTATATAATTTAATAGTAATTTGATTATCTTTCAGAGTCTTCAAATACATTTCAGCAACAAGAATAGAAGTAGGGACATCTTATTATAAAAGCATGAAAAACTATCTTAGGGGTACTGCAAACAACAGTAGACTCTTCTGAATTTTACTCCAAGCAGTCTTTCTTAAAATGGATTCATGGAGTTCAAAGTATTCTTTATCCTCATTGAGCAATGTGCAAAGAACTTGTTCCCATGTAGAGCGCATGTAGAGGTGTGTTTGAATAACCAAAATGGTGTTTACACAGAATTGGGCACTCTCTGCTCACTTCCATTTAGGACCACAAAATTGAAAGATTCTTGATATGGGTCATAACTTGCATTTTCCTCAGACTCATTTATTTTAATCATCTTCAAACAAAGAAATGGCTATCATGCTGTGTATATTACAGACCTTTCCTATCCACCACATCTAGGACAAGCATATTATCAGATAATGTTAATTTTTGTTAACACATTAATTATTAATAACGTTTAATCATTTTAATAAAGATTCTTTTGAATTATTGAATGAATATAATCCCTCAATACCATTTAAGGAGGTTAGATGATGCTAACTGGAGGGCATTTTGCTGAGCACTGTAGTAAGTCAGGAGAGGCAAGTTTCTACATAGAATACAGGGGCAGGGGATTTGGAGACCTTGAAAAATATTTGAGAGAAGGAGATTATATTTTAGGAAAAGCTGGATACGGTGTGAAAGGAAAACCGAAAAGGAACAAGAGGAACTTAGGAGAAGAAAACAAGAAAAGGCCAATTCATGAACTTTGCTAAGTTCTAAATTTTTATGCTATAGCCCAATCCTGTATTTTTGTTTTAAAATTTTTTTACTGTTTATTTATTTCTGAGAGACAGAGTGTGAGCAGAAGAGAGGCAGGCAGATAGAGAGGGAGACACAGAATCCGAAGCAGGCTCCAGGCTCTGAGCTGTCGGCACAGAACCTGATGCAGGGGTTGAACCCGCGAGCTGTGAGATCATGACCTGAGCTGAACTCAACCACTGAGCCACCCAGGCACCTCTCAATCCTGTGGTTTTAAAAGCATATTTTCAATTACTTCTATGCTGATGCTTGCTTTTTTCTTACTAGAATGGAGACAACGTGAACAGCTAATTTCAAGAGGAACATGAAGTGATAATCGACATCTGGATCACCTGTATTTAAGTAGTTTCAGCATTATCTTATATATGGTATAAAGCCTATTTTCCAAAAGCTTCTCAAAACCCATTACTAGCTGAGTACCTTTCTCTCACTCCTTATCTTTGCATTGGCCAACTAGTACCTTCTACCTATTCATTCAACAATATACATTCAACACCAGCTCTTTAGGAGACACTTAGCTAGGTTTTTGAGGAATCCATTGTTGAATCAAATGTCCATCTTGTCTTTAAATGGAACACAGTCCAATAAGGACATGAGACCTGGGCACTGTTACTTATAATACATGGGAAAAAAGCAAAAGCTACAGTAAGAATAGAAGATTTAAAAATTTGTTCTAGGGAAAGAAATTAAGAAGGAATATGTGGAAGGGTTAGCACTTCAGTCGAATTGAATCTGAGAACAGATTTGAAATCAACCAAAATAAATGAGTCAGATGTTTCCAAAAAGGAAAATGCAATCCACAACTCAGGATTTTGTTATGCTGATGGTTTCTATGGTAAAGCGTCCCACCCTGGTGTGAAGCTCATAGACCAAAGAATAAGATTTGTGAAGTAGAATGAATTCAGTATGCAATTCACACCCTCCACCCATAAGAATCGAATGTGTCATGGGAAATAATGGGAAGAAAATCTTATGTGCTTGGGAGATGTTAAATGCAATATATAGTCTAAATTCTTTGATATTTTACATTTCCAAAGAATGGAATGGTAACTAAGTAGTTGCTGGACCATTCCTACCCTTAGAAAGAAACACTGTGGGTAAAATCAGCCATGCCATACCTAATACAAGCACAGAGCTCTTGTTACCTAATTAACTCATTCTCACTAAAAATATTCACTCTTAATGGCCAGCCAATACATGCCTCTGCTTTCCAAAACCATAGCATTCCCCTTCAAGAGTAGGGGTCAAAATGGGAAATAAGGACTTATAAAAAGCTAAAGCCTAGTAACTTTGTCTCAAAAATATTAAGGCTGATAATTCTAAGAAATAATTTTCTTCTTACTCTATCTCTTGAATTATAAAATAACAGAGATATTTCAATCCCATAGGAGTGCATAAACTCCAATTTAAAATGTAATTATAATGAGAGGAAGCAGATTTCCTAGAAAGAATATTACCCTAGCCTCATACCCAACAGTGTGAACCATTTAAATTTCTTGGCCACCGTGTAATCTGGTGCTGCTTTATAGAAGTACTTCCATCATTAAGAAGCTCAGCCTCCCACCATGCACACATTCAACCACAAGCTAAATCTAATCACTGAATATTAATGAAGTTTTTATATGAGGAACTACTGAGTTTTCACACATTTCCTTATTCAAAGCTGTCTTGATTTCCACAGAACTCCACCATCTGTCATGATACCAAATATGACTGATCATTAGATAAAGAAATGATTGAAGAACTGATCCTATTAATTCCTTCTGGGCTTCCCACATCATGATAATAAAGCCAGGCCAATGTCAGTTTGCTACTATCTCTAGCTTCCTATTGTTCTAGCTGCCATGACACCCCTGGTAATTACACATTCCCTTTTATTGTTAGATCTAATGTTGTGTTTATCAATCATCCATTCTGAACTATCCTTAGAAACACTTGAAGTCATTCAGGAGTGCCTCATGTTGTCTGAAATGAAGAGAAATATGAACCAGTAATGGGGTCTTAGCACTCCCCAGTGTGCACACACACACACATACACACACACACATTAATACTGTATTTGATCTTGTTAAATAAAATAAGCAAGCTGGTCAATAAAATCCTGGGCCATGGGACTATCTTTCCTTGAAACAACATATGATGTAACCACTTCAACTGAATTACACTTAATATCATGCCATGGGCCTCTTCCCATGAAACTCCTCATTTTTGCCACTCTGTTGTCAAGAACATTTTTGCGACATTACACACATGTCTTTCTGTGAGAAACCATTGGAGAATTTTTTTTCTTACTTCAGGTTCCAACAGTATTTCTGTGTCTCCTAAATTACCAGTTTTATTTTTATCCTATGAATGTTGTGAGTGGTGGAATTGATATTTCTCTTTTTGTATTTATCGCTGTGAAATCCAGTCCAGACAGGTCCATAATCCATATCTTCCAGAATAGCCTCAGAACGACAGCTGGAGTAAGGCCAAACAAGTCACATAAATCCCAAGAACCAAAGAGTCACTCGGGCTGCCTCACCCACATCGTGCTAGCCCTGGCCATGCTGAGCCTTGCAGCATGGGGGCTAACTTAACCTCTAGTACACCTTATGTTTTCTTAATTCATCATTTTCTCTCTTATGTGTGTTTTTACCTTGCATGTCATTCTAATACAATATACTTGTCTTTAATCTGAAGTGTATAAGTAGATAAAGAGTCTAAAGCAATAGAGAACCTAGTGCTGATCAAAGTTGCCCAGTAAAATATTTCTGCTGTATTATCAGGACTTTCCGAGATGCTATGTGTCTGCTGCTGGCATTTGTACAACGTTTGCAAGTTTGCACTCCTTGAGATGTGTTTAGGCAACAAAGAGGAGAGATGGCATACAACGTTGTTTAACCAAGTGAACTCTAGAGGCAGCCCTCTGTGGTTCAAGTTCTAGCTCTGGCATTTAATAGCTATGAGACTCGAGGTGAGTGACTTAACCTCTCTGTGTGCCTTTGTTTCTTCATCTGTAAAATGAGAATAAGTGACTTCATAAGGTTGTTATGAAAACTAAATGGATTAAAGAAAGATATTTAGCATCCTGTCTGGGAGGTAATAAATAATATAAAAGCATCTGTAACATTCATGTACCAATTCTCAGTTGTGCTCTATCTCTCATATTTAAAACAACTTTTTTTTTTTCTTTTACAATTTCTGTCTACTCTGTAAGCATTAAGTGTCACTGTGGATAATTCAAAGGCAGAAGTAAGATAATGTGCCAAAAACAACATATGAACTTCAATAGTCAACTTCGACATAATAAAACCTTGGAAGTTTTCTCTACCATCCTTAGATAAAAAAAAGTGAAACAAACTTAAAATCTCAGAACTGTCAGAAAACTGAGGCTGCAGAGCAAACTATGACCCCAAAATCTGGAGAGAAAGGTGAGTCTAGGGTCAGAGCTGCTTACCTAGAGCAGATAGATAGGAGTGCTGGAGACATAAGCTAGTGGGGCACTTAAAAGAGGGTTCTGGTAAGTTGCTGAAGGCTGCATGCGCACCTACAATAGGAAGCTCCTAGGGCTGCAGACTGAAGATCCCCACGCTTTTGTGAGTTTTACCTGCAGAAACCATGCAAGGTAGTCCCAATGAGGATCCCCAAAAAGATCTCCTCCTGACTCAGGCAAGGGGAAGGGAAGAGTGATGATTGTGGAATTCACCCAGAAAGATCTCCACAACAAAGGTCTATTCCAGAAAAGGCATTTACCAGAACTTTACCCCAGCTGGAAAGGGCCTTCCTCTCCTGTAGCTGTCCTCAGCTTTCTTATCTCACCCAACGGAAGGGGAAGGGGCACCACTGAAACAGCACTGGGGAAGTTCATGGCGGAGGGAAGCAAGTCCACCAAAAGACTGAGGCTTAATCATAAGATTCAGAAAGCCTCCCCTATCCCCACACCTAACCACCAGACTAATGGTGGTTACAATAACAGAGCATACTCTCTGTGAGGAGGAGTACTTAGGTAAGCTCAAGAGAAAAAAACCAAAGCAAGCACAGTAGAGGAGTTTGAAACCTCTGATATTTATAGCTACAGTAAACAATAAACACGGTTGAATTCCTAGTCATATTAACACAAGTCGTCACACTAAGGGCTTATTTACCTGAGTTCTTATTATCCAATGCAATGTATTTAGGTTTCAAAACAGTCTAAGGCATTCCAAAGAAGGAAGGAAGGAGGGAAGGAAGGAAGGAAGGAAGGAAGGAAGGAAGGAAGGAAGGAAGGAAGGAAGGAAAGGATGGATGAAGGGAGAGAGGAAGGCACAAAGTAAGAATGGCCTGAGAAGACATAGCAAGCATCTGAAACAGACTCACATATGACACAGATGTTGGAATTATTAGACAGGAACTTAAAGTAACTATGATTAATATGTCAAGAGTTCAATGGAAAAAGTAGACAAAATTCAAGAACAGATGAGTAATATAAACAGAGAGATGAAAACTCTCAAAAAGAATAAAAGGAAATGCTATAAATGAGTTCCTTTGCTGGATTCATCAGTACACTGGATATCAGGAGATAGAAGTGCTAAAAAATTAATAATCAAAAGGAAATGCTAGAAATTAAAAACAATGCCAGAGAAATAACATCTCAGATGGGCCTATCAACAGACTGAGGAAAGAATTAGTGAATGAGGAAACAGATTTGTGGAAACTACCCAACCTGAAAGACAAAGAGGAAAAAGAATGAATGAAATGGACAGAACATCCAAGAGCCATGGGACAATTTCAAGAGGTGTAACATACACACACTTGAAATCTCAGAAGAAAAAGAAAGAAGAAATAGTTGAAGTAACGATTAATTCCAGAGTTAATCACAGACACTAACAAACTGAAAGAACACTAAGCAGAATAAATATCAAAAATAAAAAGCAAAAAGCTACACACAGATACACACAAACTGCAGAAAACCAAAGACAAAGAAAAACAAGGTCAAAGAGGCCAGGGGAGAAAACACCTTACTTATAGAAAAACAAAGATAAGAATGACAAAAACTACCCAAACTCACCCAACATGAATGAAATCATTAAATGGCCCTATTATTATTAAGGAAATTGAATTAATGATTTACAGACTACTAAAAATGAAATCTTCAAGCCCCGATTTCAGTGGAGATTCTATCACAGGTGTGAAGGGGACTTAACACCAATTCTACACAATCTCTTCCACAAAGTAGAAAGGAGGTAGAAAGTAGAATTGAACTAGTTCTCTATTAATTTTATGAAGCTCATTATATCAAAACCAGAAAAACACAGCACAAAAATGAAAACGACACACCGGTATCATTCATAAATATAGATGCAAAATCTTCTACAAAGTATTATCAAATAGAAATCAGCAAAATGTAAAAAGAATTCTGCCCTATGACTAAGTGGGCTTTTTTCCAAGTATGCAAGTCACGTGTAACATTCCAAAATCAATCAATAGAATACACCTCATCAACAAGCTAAAGAAGAAAACTCATATGATTGTATCAATTAGTGAAGAAAAAGCATACAACAAAGTCCAAATCCATTTGTTACATAAAACTCAGCAAACATACAATGGAATTTCCTCAACTTAATAAGGAACATCTGTTTTAAAAATAGCATAGGTAACATACTTAATGGTGAATAAATGGACTTCTCTTTACAATTAGAAACTGGGCAAGGATGTTCTCTCTCACCATTCTTATTAAATGTCATGCTAAAAATCCTACTTATAACAACAGAATGAAATGAAATTTAAAAATATAATGTTGGAAAGAAAAAAATGGAATCATTCTTTATTTTCAGATAGCATGAGTCTCTCTATGGAAAATTCCAAAAAATTATCAAAAACTACTGTAACTAATAAATGATTATAGCAAGGTTACAGAATAAAAGGTTAATATATAACATCAATTGTTTTCCTATATGCCAAGAAGAAATGACATGATCTGAAAAAGGTTTAGATACCATTTAAAGCACACACACAAAATGAAATACTTAGGTATAAATCTAAGAGTGTATACATAAGACCTATATGAGAAAAAGTACAAAATTTTGATTTAAGAAACCAAAGATCTAACTAATTGGAGAAATAATCCATTTTCATGGATTGAAAGACTCAATATTAGTAAGATGTCACTTCTTCCAATTTGATCTGTAGATTCAAAGCGGTCCCAATCAAAACACCAGGAAGCTATCCTGTATATATTGGAAAACTGACTCTAAAGTTTATACTGAAAGGCAAAAACCCAGAATAGGTAATGTAAGACTGAAGAAAAACAAAAATGAAGGACCCACACTACATAATTTCAAGATTTACTATAAATTTACAATAATCAAGACAGTGTACCATCAGTGAAAGGACGAACATATAGATCAATGAAGCAAAATAGATATACACAATTTGACCCATGCAAATGTGGGTTTTTAACAAAGAAATAAAGGTAAATCAAAGAGGAAAGTATAGTCTTTTCAACAAATGGTGCTGCAAAACTTCAGCCAAATCCTAATGGAGGGACATTCTACAAAATACCTGACCAGTGTTCCTCAAAACTGCCAAGGACATCAAAAGCAAACAAAGTCTGAGAAACGCTTACAGTCAAGAGAAGGCTAAGAGCGCAAGATAATCAAGTTTGAGGAGGAAACCTATCTGGAATCTTAAAACAGGAAATAAAACCCTGGAGCAACAGTTAAGGAAATACAGATAAAGTGTGGATTTTATTTAAAATAATGCATAATCATCAGTTTAGAAATTGTAACAAACATATTATACTAATGCAGGATGTTACTAATGGAGGAAACTGGAGTGGTATATATGGAAACTCTCTATACTATCTTTGTAATTTTTCTGTAATTTTATAACTATTCCAAAAGAAAAAAAGTTTATTTAAAAAAAACAGTAGCTAAACAAACAAATAAATAAATAATAAAATAGCAGTGTATGTTTAATCACCAATTTAAAAAAAGTACTGTTAAGATTTTGACACATGTATAATATTCATCTATTTTTGTAGATGTGTGCATACTGTAAAATCTGATTTTATTTGTTTTTATTATCTGTGTTGGTGCATATATGTTTTTGCCCATTAAAATACTGGCTATACAATAGTACTCGTAAGTCAGTACAATGGTACTTGCTTGAATTTAAACTACTTTCTTATTTGAGGAATATATTATTTGTGAGGTATATATACTCTGCCAGATGATTAAAGTAGGTGCTTAAGAGCCAACCAATCTTGGTTCATATTTTGGTTCCATGACTCAATAGTTGTGTCAAATTAACTCCTATAAAACCAACATCTTTAACCTTCCTCTGCTTTGTTTTTATGTACTATAAAATGGGGAATTAATAGTAACCACTCTATAGGGGTTCTTATGAAGCTTAATGATTATGTATCTTATAATATATAAAATATAATATTGTGTTNTTACACACACACACACACACACACACACACACACATCTATATTAGAGCACTGGCTGGCACATAGTAACCAGTCACTTAATGTTTGCAATTATTATGAACTTTCCAAAAACATTCTGCAAGGAAATCATTGTTAGCTCTATTTTATTGAGGGTAGACCTCAGGCTCTGCAAATCCTCATAATTTCCCTAAGGACTCACAGCTAGTAAAGAACTCAGTGAGATTTGAAATCAGGTATGTGAGTCTGAAATCAATATATATGCCCTTTTAGTCATTACATTGCCTATTAATAATGACTACTTTGATCACAGAATGGAGATGCATTTCTTATGCTTATTATTGCCAATAAGAAAGTGACTCTTGTCATAAATGTTTTCACACAAAATAAAGTTCATGAAGGATTTGTTAAGTTGTTATTGACAGCTTATGCTTGTGTGTTCAAACAGTCCAAAGAAATATAAAATTGGAGAAATTTTGTACACATTTTGGAAGCCAGGGAAAAGTGCTATTCATAGGCCAGAAAGTTCAGGATTTCTTCAACAGAATATATTGATAAATCTAAAATAAGCAATGGTTAACCAACACACAGTTCATCATATGTTAAAGGAAAGTCCCAAACATGAGCAAGAGGAGATACACTGACTTGAATCCAATTGCATATCAAAATTTGAAGAAAAAAGCGCTGCCCACGAGGTAATCACTCTGACGCTATTGATGGGGTGGAGAAGGTGGCATTAGAGAAACTATAAGGAGAATAAACACCTACCACAGAGACAGACCATGTCCTCAAAATTATTCATTCAAACACATTAATTCAGTCCAGATTGATGTATTAGTCCAAAAAATGGAGATCATGCCACCATGTTGCCAAGTGATGAGCGCAATAAAGGAAAATACAAGAAATTTCTGACTCATCTATCTCTACAAGACAAAGAAATAAAAAATTAAAAAATAAGAAAACATTGGAGATAAGCTACTGGTTAGACCAGATGGACCTAACAAACACATACAAAACATTCCATCAATGACAGCAGAATATACATTCTTCTCAAGTGCACATGGAACATTCTTCAGGGTAGATCACATGTTAGACCACAAAACAAACAATACATTTAAGACTGAAATCATATCAAGCATCTTCTCCAACCACAACAGTATGAAACTAAGAATCAATCACAAGAAGAAGACTGGAAAATTCACAAATATGTAGAAATTAAACAGCATCCTCCTGAAAAATCAACAGATCAAGGAAGAAATCAAAAGAGAAAACAAACAAATATCTTGTGACAAATGAAAATGGAAACACAACATACAAAATTTACAGGATGCAGCTAACACAATTATAGGAAAGACAATTCTGAAATAAATACCTACAAAAAAAAAAAAAAAAAGACCCCATGCAGCAAGATAGCATGACACACCTCCCATAATGGCCAAAATAAAAAGTAGTGACAACAAATGTTAGTGAGGACACTGAAAAACCGGATCACACACACTGCTAGTGACAGTGAAGAGTGATATAGCCATTCTGGAAAATGGCTAAACATAAAGCTAAACATAAAACTATCATACAACCTAGCATTGACATCACTGCACATTTATTCCAGAGAAATGAAAGTTTTATGTTTGCACAAAAACCTGTACAGTAATGTTATGTTTATGACAGCTTTATTTGCAGTGGCCTCAAGCTGGAGGTGACCCAGACGTACTTCAATGGGTGAATGATGCATCTACACCATGGGATATTAGTCACCAATATAGAGGAAAAAAATATTGATAAACAGAACAGTCTAGGTCAATCTCTAGGGAATGTAATGAACAAACAAGAGCAATTTCAAGAGCTTCCATACAGTATAATTCTATTTATATCACATTCACGAAATGAATAAAAAAATTAGAAATGGGGAAAATACGAAGGTTGCCCGGGATTAGATACAGGGCTGAAGGAAAGAGGGAAAGATGTGTTTGTAAGAGAGCAGCACAAAACATCTTTGTGGTTTTGGAAACGTTCAGAATGTTGACCATGGTAGTGAACATATGAACCTACACAGGTAATGAAACTATATAGAATTTAACAAACACACAAGTGTGCACACACACATGTGTGCATGCAAAATTAGATACAAGTAAACAAGTAAAACTTGGGAAATGTGAATAATAGAGATTGTATCAATACCAATATTCTGGCTGTAATATTATATCATAATTTTGTAAAATGTTATCACTGGGGGAAACTGGGAAAAATATACAGAGAATTTTACTATATTATCTTACAACTGCATATGAATCTATAGTTATCTCAATTTTAATGCAATTATTAACTACAGGAAAAACAACATGTTGTATAAGAAAGAAAAGTAATGACAGTAAAATACTTCACTTAACAATAGTTTTTATATAGTCAAAATAATAAAAACACTGAAAATGTAAAAAGGAAAATATAAAGATCTAAAATATACAACCTAACTTTACACCTCAAGTAACTAGAAAACAAAAAGAACAAATTAACCACACTAAGGTAACACAAGGAAGGAAATAACAATGACAGAGTGGATATAAATGAAATAAGGACTAAAAAGATGTTTTTTTAAAAAAATCAATGAAACTAAAAGCTGTTTTTTAAAGGAAAAAAAAGACAAATCTTTAGCTAGACCTATCTAGGTATAAAAGAAGACACATTAAACAATATTATAAATGAAAGGTGAGAAATTACAGCTGATATCAAAGAAATACATAGGATCATAAGAGATTATTATTACATGGCAATCAATTGACCAACCGAGAAGAATTAAATAAATTCTTAGAAATATACAACCTACCAAGACTGAATTATGAGGAAATAGAAGATCTGAACAGCCCAGTTACTAGTAAGGATTGAATCTGTAATTAGAAACATCTCAAAAACAACAAAAAAAAGTCCAGAACTAGATGATTTCACTGACAAATTCTACCAAATATTTAAAGAAGAATGAATACCAATCCTTTTCAAATTCTTCCAAAAGAAATTGAGAAGTAAAGAATACTCCCAATCTCATTTTATGAGGCCAGCATCACCCTGACACCAAGCCAGACAAGGACATCGCAAGAAAAGAAAATTATAAGCCAATATCCTTGATAAACATAGATGCAAAAACTCTCAACAAAATATTAGTAGCCTTAATTCAACAATATCATGAAGATCATCCAACCTGATCAAGTGGGATTTATTTCAGGGATGCAAGGACAGTTTGACATCCACAAATCAATAAAAGTGTATACCACATTAACAAAATGAATGATAAAGATTCTATCCTTTCAATAAATGCAGATAAAAAGCATCTGGACAAAAGTCAACATCCTTTTATCATGAAAACTCTCAGTGAACTAAATATAAAGGGAACACACCTCAACATATTAAAGGCCAGGTATGTAAAGCCCGTGCCTCACATCATACTTAATGGGGGAATATCAAAAGATTGTTCTCTAAGATCAGAGGCAAGATAAAGATGCCCTCTCTCAATGCTTTTATTCAATACACTATTGGAAGTTCTGGCCAGAGCAATAAGGCAGGAAGAGAAATAAAAGTTCCATCCAAATCAAAAAGACAAAATTAAACCTTTCTGTATTTGTAGATAATATGATATTATGTATAGAAAATCCTAAAGACTGAACCAAAACACTGTTAGAACTAATAAACAAATTCAAAGAAGTTGCAGGAGACAAGATAATTATACAAACATCACTTTCTTTTCTATACACCAACAACAAACTATCAGAAAGAAAAATTAAGCAAACTATCCACTTGTAACTATATCAAAAAGAATAAAATTTCTAGGAATAAATTTAACCAAGGTGAAAGGTCTATACACTAAAAACTGTAAAACACTGATCAAAACAATTGAAGAAGACACAAATAAATGACAAAATATCCCATGCCCGTGCATTTGAAGAATTAATATTGTTAAAATCTCCATACTACTTGGGTTCTTAGGTGGCTTAGTCAGTCTAGTGCCAACTTAGGCTCAGGTAGTAATCTCCGGGTTCATGGGTTCAAGCACCATGTCAGGCTCTGTGCTGGCAGATCAGAGCCTGGAGACTGCTTTGGTTTCTGTGTCTCCCTCTCCACTCTCAAAAATAAATAAATGTTAAAAAAAATTTAATGGTCATGATAACCAAAGTAGATTTAATAGATTTTATAGATTTAATGCAGTTTCTATCAAAATTTGAGTGGCGCATTTTTTCACAGAAATAAAAAATAATCCTAAAATTTGCATGGAACCATAAAAGTCCCTAAATAGCCAAAGGGAAAGAGGAACAAAGCTGGAGACATCACATTTCTTGGTTTCATACCATACTACAAAGCTATAGTAATCAAAACAGTATGGTATTGGCATAAAGATACACATAAGTTAATAGAACATAACAGAGATTTCAGAAATAAACCCATGTATGTTTGGTCAAATAATTTACAACAAAATAGTCAATAATATACAAAGGGGAATGGATAGTCTCCTTAATAAACAGTGTTAGGAAAACTGGACAGCCACATGAAAAGAATGAAACTGGATCACTATCTTATACCATACACCACAAAAATCTACTCAAAATGAATTTGCTAAACATAGATCTGAAACCAAAAAACTCCTGGAAGAGAACAAATGGGTAAACTCCTTGATACTGGTCTTGGCAATGATTTCTTGAATAAGATACCAAAAACACAGGCAACAAAAGCAAAAACAAGCAAGGGGGACTACATCAAACTAGAGAAGCTTCCATAAAGCAAAGGAAATAATCAACAAAATGAAAAAGGCAACCTATGATAAGGGTTGAAAATACTCACAAACCACATATCTGATAAATGGTTAATGTCCAAGATGCACAAAGAAATCACACAAAGCAATAGCAACAAAACCCAGAAGCAACTCAATTTCAAAAATGGGCAATAGAACTAAATAAACATATTTTTCCCCAAATAAGACATATGGCTGGTACATAAAAAGATAGTCAACATCACTAATTATCAGAGAAATTTAAATTAAAACTACAATGAGACATCACTTTACACCTGTTAGGATGGCCATTATCAAAAAGACAGGAGATAACAAATTCTGTGAGAACATGGAAAGAGGGAACACCTGTGCACTGCTGGTGAGAACGCCAACTGGTGCAACCATAATCGAAAATAATATGGAGGTTCCTCAAGAAATTAAAAACAGAACTATCTTATGACCCAGCATTCCCACTTCTGGGTACATATTTCCAAAAGATGCAAAATCATTATCTCAAAGAGGTATTTGCATACCCATGTTTGTTGCAGCACTGTTTGCTATAACCAATGCATGGGCACAGCCTAAGTGTCTGTCAATACAATAAATGGATAAAGATAATGTGGCATATATACAATGGAATACCAACCAGACTTTAAAAAGAAGGAAATCCTGTCATTTGTGATGACTTGGATGAACCTAGAGGGCATTATGTAAAGTCAAATAGCCTCATAGAGAAAGACAAATACTGCATGGTATCACTTATTATAGAATCTCTTTTTTTTTAATAGCCAGATTTGGGGCATGAGGGTGGCTCAGTCAGTTAAGCCTCCAACTCTTGGTCTTGGTTCGGGTCATGACCTTGCAGCTTCATGGGTTTGAGACCCATGCTGAGCTCTGTGCTGGTGGCATGGAGCATGCTTGGGATTCTCTCTCTCTTTCTCTCTCACCCCCACTCTCTCACCCCCTCTCTCTGTCCCTCCCTCAATTGTGCTGTCTCTGTCTGTCTAGAAATAAATAAAACTTTAAAAAATAAAAATAAAATACAAATCAAATTCATAGAAACATAAGGTAGAATAGTGGACCCCAGCAGCTGGAAGTCGGGGAAATAGGAGAAGTTGATAAAATGTTACAAACTCTCAGGTATGTAATGAATAAGGCAAGAGCATCTAACGTGACCGTAGACTACAGTTGGTTAACACTGTATTGTATAAATGAAATTTGCAGGAGAGCAGGACTTAAATGTTGTCATGTGCACACAAAAGGTAAATATGTAAGATAATGAGAATGTTAGTTAACTGACTAGGGGGAAGTTTTTCACAATGTATACATATATTAAATCATCACATTGTACACTTTAAGTACCTTACAATTTATTTGTCAATTAAACCTCAATAAAGCTGGAGGGAGGGAGAAACAAAAGGAAACAAACTGCTTGACAGAGGGGCTAAGCTGTCATAACCTCACCAATTGTATTGGTGAATACAATTATCATAAATATAAAAGTGTTCCTTGGAGTTCTTGGGTGACTGAGCATCAGACTTCGGCTCAGGTCATGATCTCATGGTTCATGGGATCAAGCCCAATGCCAGGCTCTGTGCTGACATCATGGAGCCTGCTTAGGATTCTCTCTCTCTTTCTCTCTCTCTGCCCCTCCCTGATTCATACTTTTCTCTCTCAAAATAAATAAATAAACTTTTTAAAAGAGTAATTCTTTTTCCCTCATCTGAGCCTATAAAATCCAAGGAGAGACCATCCAATGACAATTTACCAGAATTAGTGATTTTAGACAACTTTGGACTTGTGAAGATGAACATTGAAAAATAACCAAACACACACACAAAAAAACTTCAGTTCAAAAGAAATGAGCCAATCTAAGATATCAAGCAAATATTCTTCAATGTCACTGGATTTACTGCAATAAAAGGAGAAAGATTTGGGGAAAAGCTAAAGAGAATATTACATTTATGAATCTATAATATTAGTCAAGTCTAAGAAGCAACCATGAGGGGTATGGAAGGGATGTCTATTCCAAGATTTACAAGTGCCATGGAGCATAGCACCACCTTCATGAGATTCCCGAAAACTTTCATGTATTAGAGCAGAAGATGTGCTTCCTTATTTAGTATAGGGAGATTTTTCAGAGACGGCTCAATAACCATGAGTTAAGAATAATGAGAAAAAGGGGCAGCTGGGTAGTTCAGTCGGTTAAGTATCCAACTTCAACTCAGGTCATGATCTCACGGTTCGTGGGTTTGAGCCCCACAGCAGGCTCGGTGCTGACAGCTCAGAGCCTGGAGCCTGCTTCACATTCTATGTCTCCTTCTGTCTCTGCCCCTCTCCCACTTGCTCTCTCTCTCTCTCTCTCTCTCAAAAATTAATAAACATTAAAAAGTTTTTAAGTAAATAATTTTTAGAATTAATAAAAAAAGAATAGAGAAAAGATGGGACATACAAAGATATCTGAGATCCAGGACACAGAGTAGCAGCAGTTTCAGGAGAAAACAGAAGGCAGATGTGAGGCACTCAGAATAACAAGAGAGATTGGTCCTGGAACTGAAGACAAGTTTGAGGCCTGGGGTCGAAGGGGCCCATGATTGCCAGACAAAACAAATGAAAAAAGCTATATATTCATATGATATGTTTTCATTTCAGAAATAAAGAAAACAAACTTCCGAATGAATACAGCGAGAATAATAAAGAAGTTGTCGACAAAGGATAAAGTATTCATTTTATATTAAAATTCTTCTCATAACACAACATGACAGAAAGCAATGAAACAATGTCCACAGAGTTTTCATGAAAAATGGCTATGAAAGAAGAAATTTATAGCACGACGAGAGAAGAGAAACAGATATTATCAAACATGGGAAGTCTCAGAAGGTATTTCAACCAAATACATTTTCTGGGGGGGAAAATTATAAGTCTAATAAACTTAAATGAGAAAATACAAGAAAACACAAACACAACCCCTTAGGTTGGTGTGTTGTGTTACTTCATAAAGACCTCCGTAACAAAGTAACATAGATTAGCTGCCTGAAACAGAGACTTGGATTTTCTCACAATTCCAGAGTCTAGAAGTCCAAAACCAAGGTGTGGATAGGATTGGTTTCTTCCGAGGCCTCTCTCTTTGGCTTAGAAATGGCCATCTTTTCTCTGGGTCCTCACATGGTCTTCCTTCCATACACAGGAACATCTACACTGTCTCCTCTTCTTACACAGGCACCAGTCACATTGGATTAGAGCCCACTTTAATACCTCACTTTGATAATCTTTTTTAAAGACACTGTCTTCAAAAACAATCCCTGAAGTCCTGGGAGTTAGAACTTTCAACATACGGGTTTTGAGAGAACATGAATTAGCCTATAACAGGTGTAAACAGCTACATATTGGAGAAAATGTTAAAAATGGCCATCTCATTAATGAACAACTTTTAATGAAAGTACGAATTTTAGATTTTGACTCAAAAAAATAGAAAACTCTAAGGAGATTAGTATTGATGTAAAAATATATCAAATTAAAAAAATTTTTTTTGAAATGAAAACCAGAGGACTTCATTGAAGTTTTTTATAGACATTTAAAGTCACAGGTAATTCTTAAACAGCATAAACTATTCCAGATCAAAGCATTAGAGAAAAGCTGTAAACCCTACTCTATACAATAAGCATAAAGCTGGTCCCAAACCTTAACAAGAATGTTCTCGTGGACCAAGGACTGTGCTTCCATGCCTCTCCTCTTTGTCAGGCAATGTGATTTGGGGGTCCCAAGCCCCTGGCCTGGCCAGACAGAGGAACAGGTCTTTATGGCCATACAACTGGTTAGAAATGTCTAGATGATGCAGTTGAAGCCAGTCAAACCTTCTAGGGAGACTTGCTGTAATTATAGGGGGGAAAAATGCTCTCTCCTGGGATCTAAGATGTTAAGGCAGATTAAAGCCTGGAATTAGCTGTCCAGAGGCAGGAGTGGCTACACAATTTGTGGAGACCACTGCAAAATGAAAATCACCAGGAATGTCAAGATAATGACTGTTATGGGTTGAAATGTGTCCCCCCCGCCAATTCATATATTGAAGCCCTAAGCCCCAATGCCTCAGAATATGATCTTGTTTGGACATAGGATCATTACATATATAATTAGTTAAAATGAGGGCATCAGGGTGGGCCCTAACTCAATGAGACTGGTGTCCTTATAAAAAGGGGAAACTTGGACCCAGAGACCCAGAACACCATGTGAACATGAAGACAGAGATCATGGTGACATGTCTCCAGGCCAAGGAACAGCGAGGCGTGCCAGGAAACCAGCAGAAGCTAGAAGCGAGGCATGGAACACAGGCTCAGAAGGAAACAGAAGCCCATACTTTGATCTTGGACAACAGATCACTTCCAGCCTCTGGACTGTAAGAGAATAAATGTTAATTGTTTTAGCCACAGAGTTGGTGGTACTCTGTCACAGCAGCCCTGGCAGACAAATACAGTCACAACAGAGAAGTAAGCCAAACTCTGGGCCCTTCTAAGCTGGGGGCCCTGTACCACCACACAGTGTGCATGCCCTTGAGGCCAGCCCTGTCTGCACCTGTCCATGCCACCAGGTGGAGAGAGCTGAGCTGAGGATGAAAGTCTCACAGAAGTAAAGGAGACCTGGGAGAGGGCGGGGGGAGCGGGAGAGCCAGAGAAAGGTTGGAAGCCAGGGCTTAAGCTTTAAATCTCATGTGTCACTTCAGGTCTTCGCAGAGGGGATGCCAAGATGTGATTAGACATGAAGAGTTGACTTAAGAGAAATGCCTGTGAAGAGTATGTGGAGGAGGAATCCAGAGAGGACAGACAGAGCCTTCAGTCTGCAATTCTGATCTGATACTTGAGGGAGGCAGAGAGATTTAGGTAGGAAGAGACTCCAATAGCAGAACAGCTCAGAGAAAATCCTAGCCGGTTGGAGGAGATGCCCCAGGGCAGAGAAATCAAAGGAAGCCCACAAGGACCAGGAATAGCTGAGCTGTTGGCTGGGAGCTGCCTGAACAGAGGACCATGGCCTGAATGCTATGGTGGGTCAAAAGGCGCAGAACCTGGGAGCTGTCCGCCGACCACCCTGAACCCACTGGATTTTCTTAGAGGGTGATCTGAGTGATGAGCCTCGATGGCCGTCAGCATGCACCCCTCACACCTCACATGCCCACTTCTCCACACAGTCAGGGAGCAATGAGTCTACAGTTCCTACAGCCTCTCCTCCTGAGGATAACTGTAGGAGAAGGAAGTCACTCGGAGAAAATGCAGTCCCGGTCACTGTGACAGGATTTGGGACCACATCTGGTACAACTCATTCTCTTCTTAAGCCGTCTTAAAGTTCTCCTCATCCTCAGCTATCACCTTAGTATGTCTTGATAGTTTACCTGGTGGAGTGATCCAAGCCTTTATTCCTTGTGGTATGAGCACTTGGTCATGATGCCTTCCGCACCTTCTTCATGCACAATGAAGTAAATAGGGTACTGGGAGTGGATTACTGGGGCTTCATACATGTTTCTCCATTCTGCAAAAGCAGCCTTTCATTCTTCTACTGGTCAGGGTCAGTGGGTCTCAGAATGAAAGCAATGCCTCCGTTTACCTCCTGGTCCCTGGACATACTGAGTCCATGCCCTGGGGCAGCCATATAAATAAATAAATAAATAAACAAACAAATAAATAAATAAATAAATGTATTTAATGTGTATTTATTTATTTATTTTTGAGATAGAGAAAGAGAGCACAAGCTGAGGAGGGGTGGAGAGAGAGGGAGACATGGAATCCCAAGCAGACTCCAGGCCCTACGCTGTCAGCACAGAGCCCATGAGCTGTGAGATCATGACCTAAGCCGAAGTCGAACACTTAACTGACTGAGCCATCCAGGCACCTCCATAGTTTATATTTAAGTGGAAACCTAGTTGTGTCCCTAGGAAGAGTGAGAGCCCGCTGGGAACCAGAACCTCCAATCTTGTAGATCCCAGAGTCGTGGGGATGAAAGGTAAAAATGAACCCACATGATATCAATATGTATGTAAACATTCTTCGTTTCAAAAGTTATAGCTATTAACTCTCATTCTCTTTTATTATTATACCATAATTCATCTGACATGTCTGTTGTTCCCAGTTACTTGCTAAACAAACAACTCTGTAATTTGGGTCATTGGCAACAATGGTAAATGGTGCTGCTCTTGCTTCTCACCTTTTGTCTGAGGACTCTTATATTCTTCCTGCTAGGGACACAGCATCGTAGAGAAGTCTCCTATTCAGTACACATGGGTCCTGAAATACAGAACCTCACCTTGCAGAGGACTGCAACCTGGCCAACATCTCAGCTCTGCCCTCAGCAGGTTGTTCTAAGCCTGATTCGTATGCCTCTTTCCTGATCGTATATAATGTAACCAAGGAGTCCACAGTGACAAGCTCATTCCTACACCCCTTCAGCTAGGACATGGGTGTCCTGGTTAGATTCCATGTCTGTGGCATCCCATGACTGTGGATCAGGCAATCATAAGCCCCCACAAGTGCTGCTGGCCGAGGTTCTGTGGGCGAGAAAGACAAACACCTACCAAAAGAAGTCTCTGTCCCTTCAAGGATCTGCCCTGAAAATGGGTGGACACCCAATGTAGTCAACTTGCTGCCAAATAGCTAACTAGATTCTCAGAGAAAAGTGTCAGCTTGGGTATCAGCCCTGGTCTCTGCTGTTCACAGGTTGAACTTTTAGAGGCAGGTGTCGCTCAGCCGATCGTCTATGGGAAGCAGGAGTCCGTATGCTGCCCCTAGCTCAGCTGCTCAGTTCATATGTCCATTCTGCCAGTTTGGGGATGGCCAGACAGGCTAGCAGGAACTGTCTAACTCATCTGCTGCCTGAGTTTTCCAGTGCCTTTCAGAGGCCAGTGCTTTGGGGCCATCATATAGAAATCATGCCCCAGCCCCTCACATATGCCCACCTACATGCTTCTGCTCCAGACCTCCTTGCCTCCAGTGTCCCCATCTCTTTCCTCACGGGCCCTCACCCCGTTTAGCTACTTCTCCCCTTTAGTTCAGGAGCACTCTTCCTTCCACACGGGTGCACTGACCAAAGCTGCATCTTTGGAAAGATTTTTTTTTTCTCAACCAGTCACCCATCTGCAAATTGCATTTGGGCTTTTTAGGCTCACTTCTGCTGGCCATATAGGAACGTCTCCTTGTAGTGTAGCCAGAGGGACAAACTGAGAGAAGGGCTGGTGCAACTTCGGTGGGACAGAGGGGACTCTGAGCTCCTTGCTCATGCCACTTCCTCCCACCATGTGGTCCTGCTTGGGTTCGATCCCAGGTGTATAATATGCATTATAACACATTACTGTGGCCCCCAGCCAACTGTAGGACTTTGATGGGCCGATAGGATCTAGCTCACAGTAAATAGTTCTAGATGCCTGATCATTTGTTGCCCCATAGTGAAGTGTTTAGCCTCCTCTAGAGCTGTTTTCCAAATAGCATATAATTCTCACTCAAATGGCGTACACTTTCTTTAGAGCTTCAGGACACTTTCTCTGTAATTCTCCCAGTCAGGCTTGCCATTAGTCCCGCGCTTTATCTTTTCCTAACACCAATACCTCCAACATAGAGTTGGCTGGATACTATTATAGCCCAAATAGCAGAACTACATACACTACAGCCTGACTTACTATAGAGTCTTTTCCTATTGTGAATCCCACGCAAAGGTGGCAGCCTTTCATGTCACGGAGCACATGGACAGAGCCGTATTCCTAGGACCTGGGTGATGTCTCCAGAACCTGAAGGTGTTTATAAGGAGCAGTGCTCCCTGCTTTCTTAGTAGTACGGAGTCCCAGATGTAGCCATTTGGCTTTTAATCTGAAGGGTATATCTAGGAACTCTATGGACAACTGAATTTCTAAATGTTTAGTAAAGAATTGGTCCCTGATTCATTACTGACTTTAACTCCCAGCCCCTAGACTACATATGGTCTCACCAATTTCTCCAACATGCTGACAACTCTTTGCTCAGTAGGCCACATCAATATGATGTCATTGATATTTAGTAGCAGTGTGGTGTTCGTTGGGGTATGGCGATGGTCAAGATCTCTTTAGATTGTATTATGAAAGTAAGAGAGAGAGAGAGTTAACACAGCCAGGAGGCAAAACTGTAATGATTGGTGTGTATTTCTCATGAATCTGAACTGTATTTGCCCCTAAAACAGAATATATTTATCAAATCAATGGACTCATGCTATGTACATAAGGCCTCATAAATATACTCTAGCAGTAACACCAGTGGTTGTGATCAGAGTTACACGATTGCTTGTGGTAGACTACAGTCATTCTTCTGGATTAATCCAGTTTTTGTAAGGGCCAGACTGGTGAATCAAATGATGGTATGATGGGGAGCACCAGCACCACCCCTCCATCTTATAGGTCATTAATGGTGGGATTAAGCTCCACCATTTCCTGGGGCTATAGCACTGTTTTGATTTATGCTTTTGGTGGAGGGGGGGAGAAAGAACAATAATGGCCCAATTCTAATCCCCCTGCTGCTCTCAGTCTATTGCCTGAGAACAGACTAGAAGAGGGTGGCCAGAGCATGAATACTAAGGTGGATTCCAAGTTGCAGTAGTTGAGATTGTCTGCCAACGACTCTTTTCTGCAAAGAAATGAATTCTGCCTCTAAGGCCATCACAGCTGGTTCAAGCTACATTACAATATTAATCTCTATACCTCAATCTGTGTCCAAATATGTAGCATTTCATCATACACAAGTGGGATTCATCCCTTGAATTCAAATGTTTACTCACACTAGAAGACATTTTAGTAGAATTTTCCAAATTGCCAGATTGGAGGTGGGAGAACATATAAGCAAATAAAAATGGCAATAGTTTTTGTTTTCCTTGGGGCTTTTCTGTATAGTCAAAATTTCAACATGCAAATCTTTTGCAGTTGCACAAAAAAGATTTAACTGTTAATTCTGAAAGAGAATTGAGAGATTTCAAGGCTGATTCTCAGCATCTGGAAATAATGCTTGCAGAACCTAATGATTGTGATCTGGACCATTTTAAGAGCTTTGGCCCATCAGATCCATCTAGTCCCCCAGTTCTATATAATTCTGCCACACGCAGAATAACATGCCTGTCACTGGGCTACGTACATCCACGTGACCTCCGTAGCTTCCCATTGGTTAGGAATAATATGAAATGTTTCCAAGGACCCCAGCAGGATGTCTTCACCTCTTTGCAAGAATGAAAAGAGGCATGACAGTATTAGGGAGCAGTCCCATAGTTTGAATAGCCAGGAACTGTAGAATCCAAAACACTATTGCTTTCACATAGACAATAAAAACACTTCATGATTTAACTTAGTGTTCTGGAGCTCAGCAACCAATTTCCTTTAGAATAAGCTTTCTTCACACATGGCAACTCCGGCAATGTTCCCATATATAAACCAAGAGGACCTGGAATGTTCAGCCAGCTGGGTACAAGCTGAACCACAAGAGCAAATGAAGCACGTTTAAAAATAACAATAAGGATAATAAAGCTAATTATTATCTCTCCGGCGAGATAAAAGGTCACTGTGACCACCAGATCACAATTCCAAATATCTGCCTGGCATTATGTTTCCTTGGCCCTTGTGCTCGTGTAAGCCCCGAGCCAGGCCACAGGCAAGCACCGGCCCCAGCTCTCACTCCCTTACCCCACGGGGACTGCCAATGGCTCAGGTTGCAAATTTGTTTATATTTAGAAGAACAGGTGTGTGGCTCAGTTCTAAATCAAGCCAGTGGTCTGCTGGTGTCATCTGAATGCATTTTGTGTCACTGGAATGATTGAATGTGGAAAAAAGACAACAGCCCTAGCCTTCGGAAGGGCTGCACCTCACATGTGGGCATTTCATGTTGTGACTTCTGTTCTCTCTGGATTCCATTCACTAGTTCCTCTGCACGAACCTGCAAATTTTGTGGTGTTGATTGGTGGTTTCCTACGAGAAAAGGAATCGGAAGCCCTGACTCTCAATGTGCCCTTATTAGAGGATTGAGTTCCCTCTTACCTGTGTGACCTGGGGATGATTTATAGTTCCCAGTCTCTGCTGCGTCCCTCTGCAGCAGGATTGTTGTGAAACTCAAATGCCACCATGTAGGTGAACGTGCTTTATAAATGCTAAAATACCCCAGAAATATAAAACACCATGATGTGAGTAAAAGATCATTATGAAGCTAAATACATTCCACAAGTGTAAACTAGTAGAAAGATGGAAGTGTGCGGTGAGCAATGTTGTAAATGTCAGATACATGGCCAAATTCAAGACCGGGTATTCTTTGAGATGGCAACTTAGCAGCCACTGCCTTTAATCACTATTTCTATTAAGCCTTTTGATGAGGGGGCACCAGGGTGGCTCAGTATGCTGCGCGACTGACTTTCACGCAGGTCAAGATCTCACAGTTCACGAGCTCAAGGCCAGTGTTGGGCTCTGTGCTGACAGCTCAGAGTCTGGAGCTGCTTCAGATTCTGTGTCTCCCTCTCTCTGCTCCTCCCCCACTTGCACACTCACTCACTCTCTCTCAAAAATAAGTGTTAAAAACACATTTTAAAAATTAAAAAAAAGATTTCTGATGAAAACAGAATGTATGAGGACACAGGGACACAACATTTAATGCACAGTTACTCTGTGGGTGATTTTAGCTCTGATGTTTTTCCAGACTTCCATCTTAATTTTGTTTAGCGTACCATGGGACACCAATAGATTGTGCATCACTTTGTGGCATCCCCAGATAAACGGGGTACCAAGTAAAAAGTTTTTCTGTAGGGAAGGAAGCTAGAATTTTGTTTCCATCTCAATTTCACTTCTTTTCATAATAGAGAGGACTGTGTACTATTAAAAACTATGTAAATAATGGTAAAATATTTTCTGGAAAAAATGATCCTTACTTCTCATGGAGTAGCTTTACAAGGACTTCATAATAACAAGTTTCCTGTCTACCAAGTAAAACTTCTCTGTATTATATTAGACCTTTCACTGAATAAGTGAATACATACACACAGACGCTTTCCCAAGGACTGTTGACATCATGAGCTCTTCGAATGTACTTGAACTTTTTCTCTTAGTTCATCTCATCCAGAATCCTGTTGAAGGCCTCAGTCACTTTGAAATATAGGCAAGAAGAGAGAAAAGCATTGCTCCAAATATGTCTACCTAAAAGACACAAAAAGCTGCCTTCCTAATATCCCAGAAGGAGGCTCAAGGCCTGGCCTCCAGGTCCTTCCCCTGGGACAGGAATTCCCCATGCCACATGCCTGGCAATGGCCACTGTCCAGCCTCCACTTGGCCAGCCATTCGGCAGTTGGAGCTGCCTGGGGCATGTGGCCCCAGACTCGCGCGCTCGCCAGCTTGCTGACTGCGTGTCCCGGTAACATTCAGCACTTGCTAATCTCTGGGACCCTGTAGAAGCCCTAACGTCTTTCTCTCTCTTTTTCTCTCCTTATTGCTTTGGGGCTAGAAAGCCACTGATGTTCTACCACAGTGAAAGGGAAGAAAGTTTTGTTTGTTATTGCCCTGTAAATGCAAATATTGAACCAGGGTAATTACATGTGTAAAATAATTTTAGTTGGTTTTGAGGGCTTCATTTTTAAATAACTAAAATAGGGCTATAGACATTTTAGATAAGTGAGGAAGAGTAACTGATAGTATATGCATTTCAAACAGATCGTGACAAGATGAGGAAAATACTAATGAGATTAATGGGGTGGGATGATGGTGGGGAAACATAGGGGTGGGTGGGGTGAGAGTCAATGCATGGAGAAGGCAGAGCAATGGAGAGAGAGGTGAAAGCAAACAAAGAGACAAAATGATAGTCACAGAGAGAAAAAAGAAGAGTGGGAGGGTAAGTAGAAGGGAGGAAGGAAAGAAGGAAGGGAGGGAAGGAGGGAGGGAGGAAGGGAGGAAGGAAGGAAGGGAGAAAAGAAGGAGGAAAAGAAGAGAAGATGGGAGCGGGAGAGGGAGGGAGGAAGAGGTTTGAGGTGAGCACACTGATCCGAGGTAAATTACTCACTAGTGTCCAGGCTGCCTGTGCCCCGTGACCATATCAGCCATAATAACCATTGTTAATAATAACATTTACTGAAGGTTTATTATCTCCCAGATGCTATTCTAAGTACTTGAGATGTAATCTTCACTGTAACCTTCTGAGCTTTTTGCTATTATTATAATCACAGTCATCGCCTGCAAACAGGAAATCTACACTCCACAAGCTATAAGGAATGACAGGACCAGGATGCTGACTCGGGTAGACTCCACACCTGCCCCTGGACACCTGACTTTGTTTCCCTTCTTCTCCAAGCCAAACATTAGCCGGTCCCACTTGTTGTTAAGAGTTCTGTGAGCTTTACAAAAGTTGAAAGCAGTTCTTTCTGCATCTAGAAACACATTATTACTATTAGAAAATTGCAAATATCACTTTAGAATTAAAGATTATTTTCTTCCAGGGTGTTGTAAAACGTACTCTAGAAGTTTGCGATCCTTGGCAATTTTCTAACTATGTTTTAAGCGACTTTGACAGTTTCAAATTTTTAACTGTCTTGCTTAGGACTGACCAGAGTTGCATTGTTCCTTGTTAACCCCCGGGGGTGTTTAATTAACACTAGCATTTATTTCTGCTTCCCATCACACTCTTGTTTAGTAATCTTGTTAAAGATATGTAAGATCTAGAAAATGTAAATGTAAAATGTGAATGTAAAATGTAAAAATATGTAAAATTTAGAAATGAATATTAAATGTATGTAACAAATATGATATTATATATAGTAATGTATAATAAATTGTATAAATATGATATTGTATCTAAAAAATGACATATAATAATAAATATGACATCAATAAATGTTTAATGAATGAATGCAATTAATTAGACATTGTCTGATAACAACTTTTACATTGCTTTCAGCATATCTCTACAAGCCCCTGCTAGTACTCACTAGTGGAAGAATAGTTTCTGAGTGATGTCATTAAAATCAAAGAAATGTCATTTATTTTCGAAGTGTGCTTAAATTAAGCTTCAATTCTATTCAGGAAAATTGAATTATTTTAGGTACTATTTTTTTATTTTCCTTAATGTTTATTTATTTGAGAGAGAGAGAGAGAGAGTGAGAATGGAGAGAGGCAGAGAAAGAGAGAGACACAGAATCTGAAACAAGCTCCAGGCTGCAAGCTGACAAGCAGAGCCCAATGTGGGGCTCAGACTGACTAACCGTGAGATCATGACCTGAGCCACAGTCAGACACTTAACTGACTGAGCCACCCAGGTGCCCTTATTTGAGGTACTTTAAACAGAAGTGTATTAATCCAAGACACCCATTGTTTAAGGAGGTATAGAGCAAATAGGAGATGGAGAGGCAAAAAGGAAACAGAGTTGATACCCGAGAGCAGAAGCTCACCACTAACTCTGGGCTGGACCACACAGCCTCCATCAGTTGCTGGGATGTCAGAGCTGCTTTCTGTCTCCAGAGAGCAAGTGCAGAGCACAGGAGTGCTGCTTAGAAGCCTTTCGGTTGAATCTGTATAGACAGAACTTAAACAGGGGTGATACTGCAGGAGAAATATATTCCAGTCTTAACAATATACTTGAAATCTCTTGGTTTGACCTAGCAACTGCCTGCCCCAACCAACCATTCTATTCTGCCAACAAATAAATTAATTAATTAACTAAACAGAGGAATTTGGTTAGAGGCATTCTGTATCTAAGTCTTTTAACATAAAAATAAGAAGTATTGTCCGTTGGGACACCTGGGTGACTCAGTTGGTTAAGCCTCCAACTCTTGATTTCAGCTCAGGTCATGATCTCACAGCTCATGAGATGGAGCACAGAGACAGACTCTGCGATGACATGTGGAGCCTCCTTGGGATTCTCTTTCCCTCACTCTTCTGCCTTTCCCCCTCCCCTACTCACCATCACTCTCTCTCTCTCAAAATAGATAAAAAACTAAAAAAAGAAAAAGTATTATCCACTCTCCGTGTTAGTTTGTATAGATCTCTTTTGTTCTATTATCTCTACTGGGTTTGAATTTTCACATTGTCTTCTTCATCATCATTATTGCCTTAACTAGAACAAACCATGCTTCAAATGTGTCAATTTGCAATTTTTTTTCTTTGGCTTAGAAAAGTAATGATATTCAGGGGCGCCTGGGTGGCTTAGTCGGTTAATCGTCCAACTTTCGCTTAGGTCATGATCTCGCGGTTCGTGGGTTCAAGCCCCGCGTCAGGCTCTGTGCTGACTGCCAGCTCAGAGCCTGGAGCCTGTTTCAGAGTCTGTGTCTCCCTCTCTCTCTGACCCTCCCCTGCTCACGCTGTTTCTCTCTCTCTCCTCGAAATAAATAAAAATATTTTTAAAAAAAGTAATGATATTCATCTGACCCTGACAAGGAGTATGAAATTAAATTATTGAGTGAGGTGTGTTACGTTGTTAGGAAAGAGTTTGTTACCGAGCAGTTCTGATTGTAAAGTGCCACCAAGACTAAGAATATCATATCAAGTCACCTCAGGAGGATGAAGACGAAGTTCACAAGTTCTTTTATAGCTCTTACAGATAGCAGTTGTTTCAAGGAGATTGCTTTATGCTGATACCCAGAGTCAATTTTCAGATTGGTGGCACTTAATTTTGTGTGTGCATTTAGAAAGAAATCAAACGACTTGATGGCAACATACATGTCAGGTTTCCAGGGCCTTATTTTTCTTTCACTAAATTGAAAAAGCAGGTACTTCCACCTATATTACTTGTTCGAAGCAAAGAAGGAAAAAGGAAAAAAATGACGACGGGCACATGTTATATGTTAGATAAAACAGAAAATAGATTTTTTTAAAAGTTAGCAAATATTACCTGGAACTGCAGCTGCATTACATTAATTTTGATCAGCTGCCGAATGTCATTGACAGCCAAGCTAATTCCACCAAGGGCCAAGCCGGTGGTGTTACATTTAGGCGGAGCTAGTCCAGTGATTCTCATCCATCAGCACAGTGGGGAATCTGCTGGGCTCGTGGATTTAAAATCATCAAAACAACTTAGCTGCTAGTGCTCTGAGCTGCCTGATGGATAGCTGCAGAAGAGGGCCATCCCCTAGCCCCCTCCCCTCCATTGGTGGTTCTCAACCTATGAGTTCAAATACATTCAAGTACATGGGACAGAAAGGGTTTCTTAGTTCATGGAAGGCATTTAAAAGGAAGAATCACCTCAAAAGGTTAAATTCAGGAATCACTTGCCCATGTGGGATAAATCTAAGTGAGAAATCAGGAAGTAGGCAGTGTTAGATTATATTTAAAACAAACCAACCTCAAAGTGGTGGGAACTTACAGTTGTTCTCAAAAATTCCTTTCAACAGCATGAAATTGTGGTTAAAAACATGGAATCTAGAGACAGGTAGCCAGAGTTTACAATGTGGCTGTATCATTCAGTAAATGAAACATTTGGGGCAAAGTACTTAACTGCTCTGGGGTTCAGTTTCCTTATCTTATAAAATGAAAGGAATAATAATAGTGCCTATTTCACAATGGGGTTATTGCAAGGATTCAATGAATCAATATTTGTAAGGATCTTAGAGTAGTGCTGGGCACATACTAAGCACCATACATGTATTTGTTAAAGAAATAGATTCCTTTCTTGAACCGGGAACATCACGCCCAGCTCTGTCCATACAACACATACATGCTCCAATGCTAAGCAATAAATCCTTCGGAGAAAGAAAATCACAGATTCCCAAGGCCTTATTTTCAGAATCGCTCATGTTGCTTCCAGACATTGGCCATTTAATCCTTCCAGAACAACCAAGAGAGAATTTACGCAAATAAACTTCTCCTTTTACAGAAGAGAATGCGGTTGGACAGGAAGATCAAGTGTTTTCCTTGCACCGAACTGAGGAACTCAACCCTTGCCCCGTGTTTACTGCTCTGCGGGACTCACTGGCTATCAGGCACAGGCAATACTACAATGATAGGAAATAAGACACCTTAAAAGTGTGAAATATAAACCAAGTTAAGAAATACGTGTACGTATAGAGAAACGAATCCACGGTGTGAAGTGTATGCAACTTTGTAGAAACTGGATCTTTTCTCCTGATTGCTTCAGGAAACTGCTGAATGGACTTAACTTTCCATCCAAATTTCCTAAATGAAAAGGGAACGAAAATATCCAGCTGGCTTTAAAAAAAAATTAACTAGCTAATTTTAAGAAATTAACCAGTTAATCATCATGTAAATATGATTTGATGTTGCCGGGCCAGGAGAGGAAAGAAAGAAAGAAAGAAAGAAAAGAAAGAAAGAAAGAAGGAAAGAAAGAAAGAAAGAAAGAAAGAAAGAAAGAGAGAGAGAGAGAGAGAGAGAGAGAAAGAAAGAAAGAAAGAAAGAAAGAAAGAAAGAAAGAAAGAAAGAAAAGAAAGAGAAAGAAAGAAAGAAAGAAAGAGAAAAAGAGAGAGAGAGGAAGGAAGGAAGGAAGGAAAGAAGGAAGGAAGGAAGGAAGGAAGGAAGGAAGGAAGGAAGGAAGAGAGGAAGGAAGGAAGGAAAGAAGGAAGGAAGGAAGAGAGAGAGGAAGGAAGGAAGGAAGGAAGGAAGGAAGGAAGGAAGGAAGGAAGGAAGGAAGAGAGGAAGGAAGGAAGGAAGGAAGGAAGGAAGGAAGGAAGGAAGGAAGGAAGGAAGGAAAAGAAAGGAAGGAAGGAAGGAAGAAAGAAAGAAAAGGATATGATTACGGTGAGTCTGGAAGACAGAGTAGTTGTGAGGCCCCGCATTGGGGTGAGATGTCTCGTTTGGGTCAAAATATAAAAGGCAGTAATGGGAGTGCTGGGGTGGCTCAGTCTGATGAGTGTCAGACTCTTGGTTTCAGCTCAGGTCATGATCTCACAGCTCCTGAGATCAAGCCCCACATCTGAGCTGACAGCACAGATCCTGCTTGGGATTCTCTCTTTCTCCCCTCTGTCTGCCCCTCCCCCCTCATGCTCATACATGCACTTTCTCTCTCTCTCTCAGAATAAATAAACTTTTTAAAAAGGGGGAATAAATCAATGTGAGAAGTTTGCCTGGGAATGATGGATATTTTCAACACACACCCCCCCCCCACCTGCCTAGTAATTCCTTAAGGAGATTTGAAAAACAATCATTTTTATACATAAAATTTTCGTGTCAGTGCATGTTTGTACCTTGGACTCTACCCAATCCAACAAAATGTCTTACAGGATGGAGTGGGGGGAGGGGAGGGAAGGAAAAAAAAGAGAAAGAAAGAGAGGGAGACAGAGATTTTCAGTTATTTCTATGCTAAAGCATGGCTTGAAAGAAAATGACAAATTTATGATTTTTTTCCTGATACTAGAGCAAGACAGACTTATTGAACAAAATTAGGATTTTCTTTTTAATATACAGAAGAAAATCAGACTCGCTATGTAATCCTCTTACTCCATTGTATCTGAATATCCTAGGCTTTATCATTAGCTATCCACCAACACATCCCCTAGGCTTATAAATTCATATAGATTTTTAAAAAATCAAATAGTATCTAAGTATATAGCTTTTTAGCTTAATTTTACACATTGTTATAATTTGGGTGTTTTCCTGTACCTGTAAATATTCTGCATAGGTTTTGATTATTTGGTTCTACAATAATTTACCTAAGAATTTACATAATTTACCTGAACAATTTCATACTCATGGATGTTGTTTCTATTATTTTACTAAAATAAAAAATACACATATTTGTGAATCTATGCATTTCTGTAATTATTTCCTCATGAGAATTTTCTAGAATTAGAAATCCTGAATCAAAGCATATGAGTTTTTTAAAGCATTTATTACATAATATTGTGTTTTTGATAAATTTGAATATTAATTTTTCCAATGTAAAAATGTCTTGAGTTTATCAAGTCAGCTTTATGTTTAATTCATAATTTTTGCTCTGATCATTGTGATGCTATTTCCCATGCTTTCCTTCAGATTATTTTCTTTAATTTTATTTACGGATGAAGTGGTTTATTTTTATTCTTTCCATAGAAGCAGTGGCAAGCACCTTAAATGCCATTTCTCATTGGACCCTAGCAAGAACTCAGTAGATACCAATAATTAGATCCATTTTACAGATGAAGAAATGAATTTCAATAATTAAACAATTTCCAAAGATCACTGAGCTAGTAGAAGCTGAAAGCTGGGCCTGATCTCTCCAGGTTGTGTCAGGATTAAAAGACAGTGAGCTTCCTTATCTGAGAGCCCAGATCTGTAAGCTCATCCTCAGAGATGGACATGCCCTGCTCTCTCTTCCCATGAAGGGTAATTGACCTGTTCTACATCGGGCTGCTTTCTGCTTTATTTGCCTTGAAGTGTCCAAGTGATGGCAAGCTTTCTTGGAAAATCTAATACCAATTTCTAATATTCTGGTATGAAAAAATTCATCAAGGAGTTTTCTGTTGCATCTTGCATCCTTATAAATGAGTCTTAGGAATATTATGGGAACACTTGAAAGGACCATATTTGTTTTGTCATCCCCTTCATCTGCGATGCCTTTGCTGTATTTTTTTTTATCTGTGTAACTTTTATTTTCTTTCCCTAAATCATTCTTCTCCAGAAGCTGTCTCTGAAATATCTTCTGAGCCTTCTAGTGTCTTCAACCCACCCTTCATGCACTTCCAGGAACGCCACCAGAGCACCTTTTGTAAGAATAAATTTACAAATTGTAAGTAAGTGAATGTTGAGGAATCTTCCATTTATAATTGCAGTATTGCTTCATGAGAGGTTTAACATCTTACTAATAGAAATGTAAAGCTTTCTTTAAAACAAAAAAAACAACTGCCCGTCATTTGGGCTTACAAACAAAATGGCCCTACCAGTTCGGACATGGGGTATGATCATAAGAAAAGCCACGAACGTGGCGGGACAGTGATCGACACCCAGTTCGCGGCTGTGAGAAGAATGACATCCCACCTTCACAGAAATGGATTTGGAAGGCCAGCTGTCTGCTGAAACAATATATTGAGGTCCATAAAGACAGTGTTCTACCTTATGATCAAATGACTGTTCTCCACCTAGCCACCAATCATTCTAACAGTCACTCGGCCGCTGTGTCAGAGATAGGCAGTGAGAAATTACATCAATGCCAACAGCTGCTCCAGGACAAACAAGGAAGCCCTGAGAAGCCCTCTCCTAACTTTGTCTTTCCTAGTTCGGCCATGGCTCAGATCACGGTGTTAGCTTGGCAAAGCACATTTCTCAAAGCAGAGGCCGGGAGCTGTAGCAAAAATGATGGATGACGCTGGGTCCTCATGCAGACCCTCCTTGTGACCCAGACAGCTTCAAGCAGGTGCTGTCTGCACACAGGGCAGGCACACATGTCTTCTTGCATTGACTTCTTTACAGGAAAAGTAAACTAGACCTTCACAAAGCTCCACACCCTGAGGGAAACAATGTGAAGGGTCCCACCAAGTTGGCAAGTCGACCTCACAAGGCTGCTCTGCTGACAGATATCGCCTCTGTGCACTATTCCCACTTTTGAGAGCAACAGCGAGAAATATTTGCAGCTTTTGCAAGAATGAAAGCAATTGTCAAAGCAAGCATGGAAAGAATAGGACAGCTCAAGGGGCCATATCAAAGGACAACAGGGACTGGATACAATCAATCAGAGCTAGAGGGAAGGGGATGTAGAGGGAAGGGGATGTAAAGGGAAGGGGATGAAAATCTAACACCAGCTACACTGTGTGCCCTCTGAAGAGAAGGCAGAAGACAATGGCCTTTGTATGCACCATGATAGAGAGAGCATCCACAGAAAGCATTTGGGGGACTCAGCCGTTGGCACTATGTATGAGTAGAAATGTCTCTCCCTCTCTCCAGTTTACTCAGAATTCTTTTGGTTGCAAATGACAGAGGCTACAATTCATATGTGCTCAAGACTTTAAAGAAAAAAAAAAAGAGAAGGAGTAAAAGGAAGAAAAAAGAAGGAAGAAGAGAGGAAAAGAGGTGGGAAAGAGAGGATGGAAGCAGCCCTTTTCAACTGAAGAATCCAAAATTTAGGTCAAATGTGGGACACAAATCGTATTATGGTTCAGTTTTGTTCCCCTCCCTCCTCAGTTCTGATTCCCTTTGCATTGGCCCCACTCTTGAATAGACTCTTCCTTTTGTATGGAAATTAGACTCTCAAGAATTATACTCTATATTCTTCTTTTTTTATGGTTTTATTTATTTTTGAGAGAGAGATAGAGACAGCATGAGCAGGGGAGGTTCAGAGAGAGAGGGAGACACAGAATCCGAAAACAGGCTCCAGGCTCTGAGCTAGCTGTCAGCACAGAGCCCGGCGTGGGGCTGGAACTCACAAACCGTGAGATCATGACCTGAGTTGAAGTCCGATGCTCAACCAACTGAGCCACACAGGTGCCCCAATTATACTCTATATTCTTAACAACCTCCAGAGAAAAAGAATACTTTTTCTCTAATACTTCCCAGAAGACAAATAAGCAACACAAAAATCTTTGAACACTCCTTGGTTTGAATTGGCCTGGATAGGGTCTCCTATGCAAATCTGGAGCTCCATTCACACCAAATGGATGCAGAAAGAGCTTCCCAAGCAATAAGAGTACTGGTAGCATAAAGGGAGGTGGACTCTAGAAAAGCGAAAGTCACAGAACGAACTTTTCGTCAGATCACTGCAGTTGGAGGATCAGCTGACATGGATAATATAAAAGAAGGTGCCTTGGTTGTCTGTCCAGTTTCTCTTCTCTGTCTTTTGATAACAGTACCATCTCTATGTGTGCAATACGGTTTAGTGAAACTGCCAATCATGGCACACGGACCACAGGGTGAACATGTGACTCAAGTTAGCCAATCAGATCTGCTCTCCTGGGAAATGTAATCTTTGGCTTTGAGGCACAAAAGATGGTTGAAATGGAGTCAGACAATGTAAAGGGATGGTCATGAGTGCTTGTTTCTAAGATATCCCAGGTATCTTAGAGGCTTTGTTTCCTGCCCTTTCAAAACATCTAGAGGATCAACTCTTCCTACAATTCTGTGGTCTACTCAGTGTCCACTCATTTTTTGTTTGTTTGTTTTGTTTTATTTTACCTTTTTGTCTTTTCATTTGTTTGTTTTATTGCTTACATTAATCAAGGCCAGTTTCTGTTGGGTGCAGTCTCATTCAGCTATCACTGAGCTGTTGTACAGGCATGCATAGTAGTCCACAGTACCAGAGATGTCCAAGACTGAAGGCATGTTTTTGTCAAATTCCATGTCCAGCCCTGAATGGAAATAATCCAAGAACACTCTTGCTTCTCTTGTAGAAGGAGGACTATGAGGCTCTGTGGTCCCCAAATGTACAGTATATTGACTGATCTCAAAATTGGACTTGTGCTGTAGATTTCTTCTGAGATATTTATTCCCTAGTGTGCTGAAAAGGAAACTTAAATAATCAGAAACAGGGCAAAGCCCTTAGTCCTTTTCTATTCATACAATCATATGCACATTAACTAGATGGAGTATCTATTCTATGCCAAGCATTAGGAAAGGCACTGGAGATGCCATCTTGGGCAAAAATAGACCTAATCTTTAATTCAACGGGCTTTACAGATAGAGTCCAAAAATTTTTAGATCATATACCTTATATTAGGCTCCTAACACTGCCATAATAAAGTACCACAAACTGAGTGGTTTAAAATCTCAGAAATCTGTTCTTTCACAGTTCTGAAGTCAAGATGTTGGCATGGCCAAGCTCCCTCTGAAGGTTCTAGGACAGAAACTTTCCTTGTCTTTCCCAGCTTCTGGCATTTCTTGAGTTGTAAATACTTCACTCAGTCTTTACCCCTGTCTTGACATCATCTTCTCCTCTGTGTGTCTCTGGTGCCCTCATTTTTGTAAGGTAAGCGTATATTGTATTTAGAGCCAACCCCAAATCCAGGATAAGTTCAACTCAAGATCCTTAATTAATTACATCTGCAAAGGTCCTATCACCAAATAAGGTCACATTCTGAGGTTCCTGGTAGATATAAATTTTTGGAAGACACTTTCAACCCACCACACAGCTTAATACATAATTAGAAACTGAATGAAACCAAGGAAAGGAAAGAATATGATCTCTTATACAAGGATAAGAAGGACATATGAGGTAGACTGTGGATATAGTAGTTTTCACTTGCTATGTAACAAACTACCACAAACTTAGCAGTTTAAAATAATATTCCCCTAATATCTCAACCTTCTGTAGGTCAAAACTCCGGCACAGTGTGGCTGTATTCTCTACCCAGGATCTTAGAAACTAAAATCAAGTTGTTGGGCAGACTGAGTTTTGGTCTATAGCATCTGGGGAACAATTCACTGATAAACTCCATTCAGATGGTTAGAAGAAATCAGCTCCTTGTCATTGTAAGACTGAAGTTCATGTTTCTTTGCGGGCTGACAGCTGGGGACTATGCTTGACTCCTAGAGTCATCTAGTCCCCTCCATCTTCAAAGCAAGCAACAGAATATATTGTTCATGTTGAAGCTCTCATGATTCAAAGTTCTCTCTTCCAGGGGAACCCAGTCTCTTTCTAGGGTCTGCCAAATTTGGGTTACGTTCACCAAGGTTAGGCTTGCCATCTTAAAGTCAACTTATTTGGGACCTTAATCAGATTTGCAAAACCCTTTCACAGTAGTATCTGGATTAGGTTTCTCTGAATAAATGGGACAAGGTGTATATATACAACAGAGGCAGATTTCTTCAGGACCATCTAAAAATTCTCTTACCTCAGTGGGTCAAGGAAAACTTGCCTGAGGAACTCATCCTGAGTCTTTGACCTAAAAGCTGCCCTAGCTGGATGAGGAAAGAGAAAGATCATTATGGGGAGAATCAGAGTGAAGAGCTGCTCTCATAAAACTGAGAGGAGGTCCACATGGCAGGAGGACAGAGAATAGGGGGGAGCCTGGAGAGAGGTATGGGTATATGGCCTGGGCCATGCCATCCAGGGCCATGTAAGCCACAGAAGGACTTGAGTCCTCCCCTCTGCGTGTGCAATTTATAGTCAGGCTAAATGAGAATCTCTCTCAGCCATCTACAGAATGTGAAAATCTGAAAAAGACCAAACCTGCAGGCATAATAGTCAAAATATTTACTAACTGATTAGGCAGGATCACCAGCCTTTGTGTGGGGCCACACTCCCTTCTGTAGACCCCGCCTGCATTGCCATTAACCCACTGGTTGCTATGTGTAGGGAGATCCAAGGGGAGGGGACAGTAGAGGACCTTTGGTAGAGTGATATAATTTATCACCCAAACTAAAATGGTTTTAGGAGGAATAAAGGGTACTCTATTAATAACACAAGGATAACACATATAAATCAAGATTATTCCAGGAAAACAGGAGTTATAGTCACTTCAGTGAGCAGGTAAGAGGCAGACAGAGAAAGAGAGCAAGAATCCCAAGCAGTCTCCCTGATGTCAGTGCAGAGCCTGACAAGGAGGGTTGATTCCATGAACTAAGCTGAGATGGTGACCTAAGCTGACATCAAGAGTTGGCTGCTTAACCAACTGAGCCACCCAGGCACCCCTACAAAGGAATTTTAGAAAAATGTCAACAAAGTCAAGTCCCATCCATGCATGTTGATTATATATTGGCACTATACAGTCCATAGGCTTGAATTCAGTGACTAATCTGGCACTAATTGTCACTCTAGGAAATTGCTCTCACACCCCGATTTCCCTTACTTTGAAAGCAAGTTGACTGCTATTTCTCCTAAATTCATTCCATGTGAATTCCATTTAAACTGATTTATGTATAAACATTTCTTTCTTTCCCAATGTGTCAATTGCAAATATTTCCTGTGGCTTTCCAATGTAACAGCACTGGGGAGAAATTCGATAAGACAAATAAAAATTCTGGAATGAACAATGGTGAGAACTCTGCTGAGGGCTGCCCTATCTTGAAAGTCTGAGGTGGTGTTTTTCCAAGAGCATAAATCCTGGACTGAGTCCTCAGTTCCTGTGCACAAAGGCCATTCTCTGTAGGAAGTCAGACAGCTGTCGCTTAGCTCTACTCTAGGAAGAGAGGAGAAAATCTCTGCGTTTCTCACTCTTCTCCATTTATCAGCTTTTTACCCATTCCTCAGAGCCTACCTCAAATCCTGCCATTCTTGGGAATTCTTGGGTCCTGACGCCAGCTGGTGGCTCTTTCTCTCTCAAGTTACACATTTTATGTCTTTTATGTGCATCACGTGGTGGGTTTTATTTTTTTAATAACATAACAGCCCTGTTCAATAAGTGCCTGTGTTTCACGATGTCTCGATCTTGTGTGACTTCTCACAACCAAATCCTAGGGTATAACAAATCAGGCTAATCAGCTTGAGCCCCTCACTTTGGGGGGTGCTCACTGCTCCTGGGACCAGGTGGCTAATGTTTCATATGACAGGAATGAAGGGTAAGAGCTGTCTACTGGTTACAAAACAGATTTGAGGCCAGTGTCCATGCAGTCAGTGAATCATAATTACCCTGAGGGCAGCAGCCCCATCCACGTGTTCTACTAGGACACATACTCTTATCTTCCTGTTGTCTGCAAACCTACCCTTGAAGTTGGTCTTAACCTCAATACTTCCTAACAAGCATGGGGAGACCAGGCTTACTGTGGTTTACCCTATGCCTGGAAGTCTTTAGAAATATCTCGAAGTATTATTGCAGCCTCTGTCCAAAGCAAGCGTTGGCAGACTTTTTCCGTAAATGGACAGAGTGTAAATATTTTAGGCTTGCAGGCCATATGGTCTCTGTAGCAATTGCTTGGCTCTGCCATTGTAGTGAGAAATGAATGAATGTGGCTCTCTCCAGTAAAACTTTATTGACAAAAACAGTTGGTGGGCTGGAGTTCACCCATGGGCCATGGTTTGCTGACCCCTGGTCTCATGCTCAGTTTAACTGAGTGTCCTACCAATATGTAAGCATGTGAAGCACAAACTGCCTGATTCAGAAAAGCTTTCATTTTATATTTTCAGCTTCTTTTCTTTCCTTTCCTACATTAGGCCTCTTAATGAGAGTAATGACATGTTTTATAGGGTGCCCATACGTCTAGCTTCAAAGGAAAAAAAAAATGTATCCTTATCTGTCCACAGTTCATACTTTCCTGCTTCTACCAACCTGAAAATCTCTTACAAAAGAAGAAGTAATGCGAATTTTTTTTTATCTTTGGATCCATTTAAAAATGCAAACCTTAATAGAGAAAATTGCAAGCTTTAAATGTGTGTTGCATGCAGTGAGGGATGTAAACTCATTACTGCTGACCTGATTTACTGTGCGTGTGTTGAGTAATCACATGGGAATTTGTATGAATGAAAGCTTTGTTTTTGCTGTCTTTTTAATAGTAATTTTCTTATGATGTTGAACTTACAGGACAATCTGAATTTCATTTCTATAGAAATGGCTAGCATGGTTTCTAGATTTCAGTAAGTTCTTATTACTAGATTGTAATAGAGAAGCATATGGTGGATCTCTGCTGGACCTCCATGGTGTTGGAGAATGTTCTTAGTGTGAGTGTTAGAATCAGTGTAAGTGAACTGCTGACTTCCCATCAAATTCTCCAGGATGACAACAAAGTCTCTGTCATCCTGGATAGCTAGAAAGATTCCTTGTCACGGAAGTGAAGAATTCCAGGATAGCTTTCCTGTACACTTTGTCTTCCTCATATGATATTGCTCTATTTATTCTCTGCCCCCCTTGATCTCCATAGTTCATACTCTTACCTTTACTTGTACCTCTCAACTCCCTGTTTCTAGACTTTTCCCTCCCATATTACCCAATTCCTGTGAGACGCATTTCTCCCTACCCAAATGGAGTGCCCCTCCACCTTAAGGTCTTTCCTCAAATTCCTGACTGTCCTTTAAGCTTTTCGTCATAACTATACATACGTTAAAACTCTCTATGTTAATTAACAGTCAAGGTTGGAATGGAATTTAAAAGGAGAAGTGTGGAGCCTCTGAGCTACGTGTTGATGTAACAGTGAAAGAACCACATAGAGAATCCGTTCATCACCACATTTCTCACTAAACTGGCCTTCACTGTGGGAGCTGCTTAGTCCCAGGGTCAAAGGTGAGACACCCAAGTCACCTCTGCCTCCAACAATCCATGCATATGTGTTCCTGCCTGTGAGCAGGCCAAGCACAGAACCTAAAATCAGCACAAACAGCACCTTCAAACACAAAGCACAAAGGCCAAAGATATTTTGAACTCCCCGTGGGTAAAAGTGTTACTGAGGTCAAATGGGTTTTCTTTTGAACACTGAGATTTAACATTTTCTCAAAAGACATAGAAGTTGTAATATGAAAAGAATTCCATAAATAAAGGTTATTAAAATGCCAGAAAATAGTCAAATGATAGCCATACAAAACAGAGCCCTTGTTTAAATTTTAAAACAAGCCGCCCTCACCTTAATAGGAAAAACATGTGTTTGTTAAGCCCATGGGCCCAATTCGGCTTTCAGTGAAAAACCAGAATTCCTGTTTAAGTCAATGAAGTATGTGTGTACATGTGCGTGTGTGTGTATGTGTGTGTGTGTGTGTGTGATGGGTCTTTGAGGGTAATGGTGGAGACTACAGGAGCAAGATAATGCTTCAGGGCAGCATGAAAGCCTGGAGTCAGGAGCAGCCTGTGTGCAGCAAGCACTCACCCCACCAGATGACTATATACAGGCTGGTGAAGGCCAGTATCCATTCTGTTTGGTCAGTGTTCATGCATTATGGTCATAATATATTATTTTTATCACACTCAAATGAGAGTCTCCTAAAATTTCTTAGCACCCGATAGCCTAATTCATCTACCAGTTGATATTTGCTAGAGGTCCCAAAAGAGACTTATTATTTTAAAAGGAGTCATAACACCATTTTATAGAGACTATTTCCCTTATTCTCTTTCTGAACCATATATCTGTTGTCTTTCTCTCACTTGTTATGCATCCAGAAAGAAACACTGAGTATTGGATGTTTAAATGGCAATAGCAAAAATTTATTTGCATGAGATCAAGAAAGAAGATGTTTGGAGGAGAGGCATTTTATATCACTTCACTTTGGTATTATTAATAGTATTACAATTTATGCAATGAAAGTTTACATTTTAAGAACTTAACTATTCTAAAATTAAGGGCAAATACATATGCTGTCATATATTCAGAGTTAATGCACAAATATCCTAACTCTCTAAGTAGCTCAGTCGAAAAAAGGTAGGGGGGGTCTTGTAAGGCACAATAAGACTTAGGTCTGGAACACAGTCAGTCCTTTCTCTCTCTAAATCTCTTTGTTCTCGTGCTTCTCTGCATGGTGGAGGCATGACCACTGACAGCTCTGAGGTCACATGCTTACAATCTTCAGCCAAAAAGCACAAATGCCTTCCGTTTCCCAGCTTTAGTTTTCAATATCCAGGGTAAGGATGAAGATTGGCCTGAATACTCTATCATTTCTGGTGTTACATTTGAAGAACACTAAAAAGATAGCTTTCTGTCTAAATATGTAACATTTAACTATCATATCCACTAAGCCTCTTAACTTTCAAAGATCTGGATTCATTGGCAAATATTAGTGACTTATCATTAAACAATACAATCTACTATACTGGCTAAGGATACAAAGGCATAGAAGACCTGTCTGGAGAGGCAGGACACCAAAGGTTAAAACGGGTGGCCTCTGGGGCCAGACTTCCTGGGTTTGAGCCTTGCTTTGCTGTTCGCTGGGTATCTGACTTTGGAATGGGAGCTTAACCAAAATGGTAGGGGATAATGCTAGTTACCCCAAAAACGGGGTTGTAAGAATTAACTTTCAGATCAGTACCTGACACTTAGTAAGACGTACATCAAGATTTCACACTGACTTAATCTGCCTTTTATTACCCAATGTAGTGTGAAATCATTTGGTCTAAAGGTCTGTCTGGGTGGTTCAGTCAGTTAGGCATCTGACTTTTGGTTTTGGCTCAGGTCATGATCTCATGGTCCATGAGTTTGAGCCCTTCACTGGGCTCTGTGCTGATGGTGCAGATCCTCCTTGGGATTCTCTTTCTCCTTCTCTCTCTGCCCCTTCCTTGCATGTGTTCTCTCCACCCCCCCCAAAATAAATAAATAAACTTAAAAAAATCATTTGGTCTAAAGGGATAGCCAAAGACAATAATTGTCCTCTCTAGAACAAAATTTATCAATCCTTAGCAAGCATATAATGCCCACTGTGTTCTGATCCTGCTCTCACTGCTCACCTCACATGACCACACCGGAGTACCGGCCCTTCTCTGAACCAGACCTATGTTGACTCCAAGCCCCTTGGATTTTGTACCTATATTTCCTCAGCCAGCCTTGTCTCTCTCTGCCCGTTTTCCCCAAGCACATCTCTATGTATCTTTGAAGTCCTAGCTCTTGTGACTTCCTTTGGCTTCCCAAAGATATGCGGATTACTTTCCCTGCTTTATCGGTGGCAGTTATGACAACTGTCATCTTCTATTTTAATTGTTAAAAAAATTGTTTTATTCTTCTGGAATGTGAAAAGAGGCAGTGTCTCATTCAATTTTTATTTTATTTCTAGAGCCAATAATGACCAGACTATAGTAGAGTTCAGTAAAAGCTGTTGAATAAAGGGGGAGATTCATTTTCTTTTATCTCAAACTTCACTGCATTGAAGCATGAAATGTGATGGCATTTTTCCCAGATAGGAAAAATATCACAAGACTGTTGGGCCCAAATTCACTTGAGCACAAAGGTGTCACTGGGCAACAGATGTCATCATGCAGTTACCCTCTCAAAGTCATAGCCCTTTCTAGCTGTTCACTTCTAAGGGCTTAGTGCATAAACCCACCAGTCCTAAAGGTAATATACTCTTTCATCCAAGAGGAATTTCCTGCTTTGTTTTAACAAGTGCTATCGGCTTCCTGGAAACATTTGCAAATCCCAATCAGAAAGAGAGCTTGTTATAGCTCACAAACAAACTGCCACATGTCTGATATCACATGCGGTACAAAAGAAATATTATAGGGTTGACCAGCTCAAACATCTCTGCAGTAATATTTCCAACAGATGTCAAGAACCTTTCCTCTTTTCATAATGTGATTTAGATGAATGTATTGTATTATTCCTTAGGGTACAAAGACGTTTTAAAACTTTCAAAAGGTGGATATATATGTATGTGTTTTTAGGAAGACATAGATATATGTGTATGCCTATCTTGCATATGACAATTTTTAGTAAAAAACAAATAATACTTTGACATGCCTACGGCTCCTTGCTGGGTTTGTTGTTTGTTGGGTGTTTTCTCTAAGTTATGTTATGAATTCTTAACCATTTTATGTGACAAACTCTTTGAGAACTCTGAAAAGTGGGCATTTTTATCCCCATTTAATATAATAGGAAACTAAAGCTTGGATAATTTAAATAACAAGTCAAAAGCTATACATCAAGTAAGACACAGAGGAGATTCGAATCTGGTCTTATCTCACTTCAAATCCCTTTAGCTCTACATTTTCAAATTATTTTCACATACATCTCATTGGAACATTTCAATAATGATGTGAGACAGAAACAAGGGACAAAATATAATGCTATCTAAACGCACACGCATATGAACACACATACACACACACACACACACACACACACACGAGAGAGCATACTAAGGTTTGATGAGCTGAAATGCGAACGGTTTGATCTGAACCCAGAACTTTCAATTCCAAACACATTTTGGCTTTACTAACAACTTTAAAAAGTACACATTCTTTTATAACAAAACCCTTATTAAATGTAACTAATATCCACAGTAGCTGGTATGTCTATTTTTCCTTCAGGCCATCTGTGAGGCCATCGTCCTCCCTATGTCCAAGATATATGTCCAGCTTATAGGAAAGACTATCTCCTAACATAGACTTGGAGAATGTCACCTTGCCTGAACTTTGAATCCTAAGAAAAAAAGACAAGAAAACAGGGTCCACATAGAATCCATTGTGGTTGGCTGGACAATGGGTGTGAGGATGCAGAACAATCATCACCTGCGTCAGTTTTCAGGGACAGAAGCTCCCACCAATGAAGTTAACGGTACTGGCTACCTTGATTGCGTCCCCTAGTGAGAGCTCATGTGTACTTCATAGTTTGAAGTATTGTTCCTGATTGCATCCCCCAAAACAGTTCTCTGATCCTCTAGGGGACTTGATGAGCTGCCACTGATTTCCTGATAAGTTTCTTAATGATTTAAATTAGTTTATTTTTGTTGCTAGCAGTTAATTACACTATACAATGCACCAACCATTGATCTAAACGATAGTTGCTGGGGGGTTTTTTCCTGAGAGTCATATTTGATTACTTAAACAGGTGTAATTTCTGGATTTACATACACTTCAGACAATTTTTTTTTAGTAAAGAAAATGTTTATGTCACAAGGAACTCGACAAGCCAGGAGGAGAAAGGAATAAACATACCATGAAGCAACCAAGTCTTATTCAGTCTTACAGATCTTCTGCAGATGTTTAATACACTTGTCCTTTGTTCCTCTCGTAACATTTTCCTGAAAAATATCTTATTTCTGTGGGGAAAACTTTAGGCATGAAATGACTGGAATGACTACAGGATTTTTTGACATCTTGAAAAAATAACTAAAACTGAGACTATTTTGAAGTTAGCAGTAACATTGAGTCACCATCAGGGATATCTGTTTCCTTAATCTTCTACCTTCAAAAATGTGACCTTTGATGGTCTGCTTTTTATATATGGGTGTGTGTTCCTTTGATATTAATGTTTCATCATATTCAGGGATTCACTCTAGTTGGAAATCTGGAATTTTCTCTCTTGATGTTTTTGCAAGTTTTTATTAGAAGCTGTATTTCCCGGACTGTCTTGGCTGAGAAAAGCATCATTACAATAATTTGGCAATAAAATTTAAATATTTCATGAAGGAAGTTAATCTTTATTTTGTTAAAGAATAGCAACATAGATACTGTTTTCTTCAATGAATGATTTAGGAGGCTTCTGGAAATTTCACTCACTATAAAAGACCTTTATTTTCCTCGATGTTTTAGCCTCAAATCTTGGCTGATTAGATTTTTGTTTGTCTGTTGTGTTCTGTTTGTTTTGTTTAGGAAAAGTAAAGAAAATAATGAGAAAAGAACACAAAAGAAAGGAAGAAATGCCAGTCAGAGTAGCATAAATAGACTTCCTCTTAAAGGATGCCACCAGTGGTCCTGGGTGAGTTGCTGTGCCATCTTTTGTTTGGACTCTAATCTGCAGGACCTATCTTGTTCCACCATCTTCCAAATCTATACCGTATCTACCTCTTTCTCTTCTTCATGGGATTGCTGACTTTGTTCCACCAGCTTACTGGTTTTCTTCTTTGCCATGGCTTATATAATTCAGATGAATCTCCTGGTACCTGAAGAGTTGCATTCAGCCTAGGGACCCACATTCTCCTCAATTTCCTTTCAAGGACAGCTTTGTTCAACACAAGTTTCCCCTCCATCCACTGTGAGCCAGAAATTGTCCTATGTTTGATGGTGAACAAAAGGGACAGGGTCTTTAATAGAATTTACAATAAAATGAAGAAGACAACTTTTAAGTAAAACAATATATAAAACTTTACATAAATATGGATATCTGTTATGAAGGAAAAGAGCAAGATGCAGAAGAAATGTTGGAAAAGGTAAAAAGGTAGAGTCACAGAGGAAGCTTAATTTATGTTGGAAGATTAGCGAAGACCTATCAGACGAGATCAAATTTAAGCTAAACTCCAAATGATGAGAAAGCCAGCCAAGTTGCGAGTTAGCAGAGGTGAAGGTCTGTGTGGGGCCAAGAAGTTGATGCTTGGGAATTAAAATAAGGCCAGTGGCTAGAGCAGCAAATGAAAGGGCAGTCCACACTGAAGTTCTAGTATAAAGAGGGAAGATACCACTTATAGCCTGGTAGACCAAAGTTAGAAGTATAAAATAATGCAAAATTTAATAGGAAGCTACAGAAGGACTTTGAGCAAGCAAGGGATATTATTTAATTAATGTTTAAAGACTATTCATAATGTAGAGAATGTATTTTGAGAAGAGCTGATTTATCTGTGAACTTCACATTTTGTAAGTATTATGCAAAATTCTATCCCCTGGGAGGATTTCTCTTCCTTGATTGTCCCTCAGGGCCACCATTGAAGGAGGTTGTGATGCTGATGCCACCATATTACATATAGTCATCTTAATTGAGGCTCCTTTTTTTTTCCCCACTGTCATTTGCTCATAGAAAACTACTCTTGAGAACATAATAGTATTTTGAAAGAGAAGTAGCAGTATGGTAGAAGGAGGCATTGTGGGTATATTAGCCACTTTGTGCCATCAAGACGTGCTTGGATCCAGGCCTGTGAATTCAACTTCCATTTGATGGGGAAGTGACTAAGGGAACACTTGACTTCATGGCTTAGCCAATCATATGAGGCTGAATTGATGATGGAGACACTATGCTTGGATAACACAGCTATCATATGTTTAGTCTCTATGAGGTTGTAATAACAAGTCAGGGTCTCCTCCTCAAAATAAAATATTACTTGCTGAGAAAATATGCCTTTGCTCCAAAACTCTATGGAGTTTGCCATCAGCTCATACAGCAAAGATATCTTCCAGATATATCTAGCAGATGGGTAAGGCCACTGCTATGATAAATTATCTTCAATTCTTACTAGTTTTATGCCATAAAGATTTATATTGTTTGTCCCATGTAGTATGGGTCAATGAAGGCAGTGTGGGAAATATCTTGTGCTCTAAGCTCTTCCCATCTTGTGATTCCTAGAGGTCCTAAGAGACCTTCCCGTTGAGACAGGCATTAGGGAAAGAGGCTTGGGAGAGTTTGGTGGAATAGACCCATAAGTGATATATATCATCCCCATTAATCCTGTTTGGGTAGAACTCAGTCATTGGAGTTAGATGTGGACTTAACCAAAGGAAGACTGGAAAATGTAGTCTGGACGTGTGAACAGGAAGAGGAAATTAATATGGATGAGCACTATCAGCTATTTGGCAAATATTTGAGCCCATGAGATCCAATGAGTTTTAAACGGGTTGGTGACAACATCTTGATTGGGTTCTAACTCCTTTGTTCTTTATATACAACTTTGAGCTTTGCCAAGTCAAAACACATCATTTTATCAAGGTTCTATTTGTAATGATGAGCAAAGGCTGCAAATTGCTGACAGGACAACATACAGAATAATATTTTTCCTTGGGCCCAGAGTTCTCTTGGCACAGAAACAATTATTCATCAGAATTCTATTCCAAATCTTTAGACCATTCAGCACCATTATCTGTCACATCTTTGCCATTGTTGGCCTCTATCCAAAATTCAAGTCTTTCTGTTCTCCTTTCCCTGCCAAACTCTCATGCAAACCCCATTTCATTCAACTCATCCTCCCTTGGAGTCTCTCCTTGCCAAAGCTTTGAAGGATGCCCTCTGGAATGCATGTTCAAGTGTAAACTCTATTTCTATCATCACGCTCTATCTGTTCACAAAAGGTTCCCTCTACCTAAAACCATCCCTAAGTTCCTATTTCCCTCTATTTTTCCTTAAGATAAAAGTTTTTCTCATTAAGACTTTTCCCATTTTCTTTTAGTCAACTCAAGTAGAAGCTGCACATTCTCCAACTCCATATTCCCACAAGGCTAAGGGGACAGAGAGGTGTGGAGATCAGCAAGTGTGTAGGATTTATTCAATAATTTCTTCTTGTCCATCGTTACTTACATAGCGTTACAAATTTGACCCCCTACAGTCCATTGTTACTTATATAGCATTACAAATCTGACTCCTTACAGTGACCATATCCCTTTGGAACCCCTCATCCCTGTCATCAACTTGCAGTCTCCTTCCTTCTCCATATTACTAATGATTTTTAGCAGTAAATCTGTGGTCTATGTCTATCATCTTAGATGACCCCATGTCCATTTCGATGGTTCTATCTTAGACCTCTACTGTCTTAGACCTTTCCTGACCTCCTCAGTAATTTTTATGTTCACACATCAGTTTCCATAAACTTTGGTGATATTTTTTTAAAGTTCCATGTAGTATTCATTGAATTCCAATATCCACTTTCCAACCACAAACTCATTATTCAAACTCTATCTCTTGCCCTCCTAGAAATAGTCTGGCTGTGGCACCCCTCAATGCTTCTTAATTACCTAAGTAATGAATAATTAATTCATTTTCCAGGTTTACTTCCTTCCCTTTCCAGCCCATTTGGTTAGGCCTGTCACATAAACACTTCCTTGTCCTTTCTCTAAACCCTCATTTTCTTGCTCTTTTGTTTTTCCTTCCTTACCTTCCCTAGCATAGTCTAGACATGGGTGAATCTAATTGCCTAACTTGCTGTTTCTGTCTCTCAGACTCCGAGTGCTGCTAAAGAATATCACTCAGCGATATTGATGATGAGAGCCAATATTAATTAATAATTTCCAAGCTCAGACACTAATAACTCCAGGAGTCCTCCCAGTTATCCAGACTCATCTTTTCCATGCTCCTCGGCAGGTGTTCTACATTCTACTTCTTTCCTCAAAACTCCTAACCCATTACCTGCTAGCTCACTCTTGGAAGCTTTGGACCTAGCTAATCAAGAAAAATTAAGATCTACTATTCAGAAATTCCTGGGTGGCTCAGTCAGTTAAGCATCCAACTCTTGATTTCAGCTCAGGTCACAACCTCACAGTTCATGTGTTCGATCCCCATATCAGGTTCTGTGCTGGCAGTGTGGAGCCTGCCTGGGATTCTCTCTTCCCCTCTCTCTCTGCCCCTCCCCAAGTGTGCACTAAATAGATAGATAGATAGATAGATAGATAGATAGATAGATAAACGTAAAACAATAAAAAAAGATCTACTGTTCATGTATAGAACTTTAAGTCCTCACTGAGAACAGAGGAACTATCAAACCAAAAAGACAAATCCCACCTATCTGTTTGAAATTTTATTCCTCATTTCCTTCTGTCTCTGAAGGAATATTAAAACCTCAACTCCCCTTCTCTATAGGATATTTCTCACTTACTTTTTACAAAGGAGCAATTTGATACACAAGCAAACATTTGCATAGTCATTGTGATGTGCCAGGCACTTTTCTCAGTACCTTATGTAGATCAACAGGTGAGAGTTGTGACTCTGTAGCCACCACATGGGTCTTTCCAAATTCTAGTATTTCGTCTGCTTATCTATAATCATAGTCAACACAGAAGTCTGCTTCTGTTTTATACCCACTTCATATTAATGATGTTACATCTAAACTGCTCTGATTCTGTTCATGGTACCAACTAAGACCAGTGACCGAAATCCTCTTACCTGGGACCCTCTCCATGGTTGGCCAATAAAACATATCAGCACAGGGACTAGATTAGTCTTTTAGAATTAGAGAAGAGTTTCCTTGATTGGTAGTCGCCTTGATTCTATCCCAAAGAGAGAATACCGCTAATATTGAATGCTTTAGAGAGATCATAAGAATCACTCAAGAGAAATGTCTACCTGCACAGATAGAGGAGGTCATGTGAGGAAAATCTAATGTTTGAGGGGACCACTTCTCTTTGTCCAGCTGAAAGGTAGTTACATATGCCAGAAAACACTGTCAACCCTATATCTAAGCCACAAACTACTACCTTAAATTCCATACACAAACATCTAAATTTTCCTGAGCATGCTCACTTCTCTCCCTTTGTGTTCCCTATCTTAGCTCCCCCACCATCCACTCCCAATTGCTCAGTCTAGAAACTAAGGAGTGTATACTCAAGCAGTCAACAACTTAAAACCATTCCATCTTCCATATATATTCCCTTCTTCTTCTTCCTGAGCTCTCTTTATAGCTCATCTGGATGAGTACAGAAGGCTTCTCTCCCTGCCTCCTGGACGGGTGGCTTTCCTTTCTGTTCCATCAGAGTGATATTCCCAAATTTCAAATGTGGTAATGCAACTGTTACAAAGTTTTCAATGATCTCCATAGGATTTATGATCAAGTTCTAACAGTCTAGATAAGTGCTCAGAGCTCTAGGAGTTCTAGCCCAGCCTTGTCTCTTTTTTGCTCCCTATTATGATTCCCTCATGCCAGGTCCTTCAACCAAAGTGATAGTTCTCATCTCCATTTTGTTGTGTATGCTAAGTCCTTCAACAGGACACCTTTCCACACAACCACTGCCATGCTAAGGCTTATTCTTCTCTGAATCTCAGATCAGTATCCTCTCCTTTGAGAAGCCGGGTTTAAAGATTCTCCTCTTTCCTTTAAAGACACCCTCCTATCATTGAACTTACCCCACTCTGTGTTATTAAAAGCTTAAATGTCTGTCTGCAAGCATGTTTAAGCTTGAGGGACTCCACTTGCTTTATTCATGTTTATGTCGCACTACTTACAAAAAAAGGGTCAGGCATGTACTGGACACTAAAAAAACACTTGAATGAGATTTTTGCTTGAATTGCCATACCACAATGACTTCTGGTGAAATTGCTGGTGGTAGACCTCCCAAAATCTGTATAGTTGTCAAAGTATACAACAGTGAAAGGTTTTATAAGTAGAAATGGTTCAAATCCATTATTTGAACCAGGGCAAAATGTCAAAATATTTATTATAGTCCAGTTACTTTTACAAACTACAAATTCAATAATGATACAGCACCTTTTAAGGATATACAAGTTTTTAAAATCATTTCATCGTAACTTCATGTAGGGTTTTCACTGACTTCTACTACCAACACCAACTGAAACAACAAAAACATGCACATTTTAGGTCCAGGAGAAATGTTGTTTCACAAAAACTTTGTCTTTAAAGGACTGAAGCTTTAAAATCACCTGGTGAAAGATGTATCATTATTCCTATTTCATAGATCAAGAAACCATGACCAGAGAAATTAGATTTGCACAGTGACATAACTGATACCTGTAAAGTGTACTATCCAGTGCTACTGCCCGTTTTCTGTTGATCATGATTCTATATATAATTTTCTATTATTTATTAAAATTTCCTCCAATACACAGCTAATTTAGCAGAATGAGTAGTCCAACTGGACTCCTAATTATTAAATACAATAAAGTACAGTGGTTAATATCATAGCTGAGGCAGGAAGCGCCTTACGGGCCATATGGCCTGGACCTTCACCAATCTGGACCTTCATCACTCCACGCCTCCATTTCCTTACCTACAAAACAGAGGTGGTCCATAGTACCTTCCTCATAGGGCTGTTCTGATTACTGGAAAAGGTAATAAATATACTTAAAATAATGCCTGTACAAAGTAAGTACTACTATGTGATATTAAAAACTAATGATTCAATGGAACTGATGATCTTTGAGATTAAGTTGACAAGACATTGTGTTTTCGGGGTAATTCCGTTTTTTCCAACTAAATGATTCCACTTAATAGAAAAAAAATTAGATGCTCTTTTGTTTTTTAATTTTTTTTTTCTAGGAGGGAGAGAGAGAGACAGCATGAGCAGGGGAGGGTCAGAGAGAGAGGGAGTCACAGACTGAAACAGGTTCCAGGCTCTGAGCTGGCAGTCAGCAGAGAGCCCGACGCGGAGCTCGAACCCACGAACCGCGAGATCATGACCTAAGCGAAAGTCGTATGCTTAACCGACTAAGCCACCCATGCGCCCCAAAATTAGATGCTCTTAATCATGTTTAAATATATATACAAAATGGGATGACTGAAGTACCTCATCCTAGATGTTATTGATATCTACTATGGTTGACCCTTGAACACACAAGTCTGAACTGTGTGAGTGCACTTACACATGAAATTTTTTCAGTAAATACAGTACCGTACTATAAATGTATTTTTCCCTTATAATTTTCTTAATAACATTTTCTCTTCTCCAGCTTAGTGTATTGTAAGACTAATACATGTAACACACAAAATAGGTGTTAATCAACTGTATATGTTATCAGTGAGGCTTCTGGTCAACAGGAAGCTATTTGGGGGAGCTAACTCCCCCAAAAGCTAACTTTTGGGGGAGTTAAAAGCTACATGCAGATTTTTTACTGCACCAGTGGAGTGGAGAGAGTTGGTGCCCCCAATCTCCATGTTGTTCAAGGGTCAGCTATAGTTTTAAAAACATAAAGACTTAAGAATCTTTATGTTTCTATTTTGAGAATGCTTTCTTTTTCCAGACTAAGCTGGTAGTTAATATGTTGGCTGTATTCAGTTTCAAATATTTTAGGCATGTTTAAGAAAAATGAAAATACAAACATTTCATTTGTAGAAATTGATGTTTATGGGGACAAGTAATAATAGCATAATTTATGTTTAGATACAATAATATTATAGACAGAAAATAAAAGGTTCTGTATAATAGTTTTCTCCTTTCCATGTCTTTGTATAAATATAGATCTAAAAGCTACATGTTAAAGGTTAATATTCTATTTCATTAAATATTATAAGTTTTATAGTGTACTAATTCATTAAGATGAAAGAAGTCAAATGTAATATTATCATAAATAATAGAAAAGATTGTTATTATAAAAAGTAAGAAGCATTGTTATTACGTCCACACAAGAAAATTCCTCTATTATAACCTTAAAACTCAAATGACTGCACATTTACTTAAAGTATTAAGCCACAATAACCAGATTTGAAATATTTATTTAATTTTATAATATCCACAGTATTGAGTAAATGACAAGGATTAAGAATAACGAATACCAAGATCATGGCGTGAACAAGTCCTAACTCCTTTCAGGGGGATGGAAAGAAGGTGAAGGCAGCTAAGAAAGGAGGCACCAGGCCAGAAGGAGTAAAGGGAGCAAACAAATATCTGTTTCAAAAGAATATATGAGCTGTCCTAACTGCACAAATATTTCTACTAAGCAACCGTTGAATTCCCATGAAGTCACGGCCAAAACACCCAGGAGGTAGAACGAGAAAAGTGAGAGATATTAATCAAGACATTCCATCAGCAGTAATGGGAAAACAGCAGCATTTCACCCACAAGAGGACTGATCATTATGAATAGGGATCCTGGAAATGCTTGCAGAACATTAAGGCTATGTAACTGGCCAGTCCGTGAGTACATTTCTTCACCATAGTGATTCAAGCAAATGATTTCCATTGAAAATATGTCTCCCTGACACTCTGGAGTCGGTCATCTAAATCTGGTGTATTAAGAACTCTGTTGAGCTGAACATGAAAAGCAGGTATATAATTGTTAGAAGAACATTTGATATTAGCATTCAGGGAAATGGAAAGTGGCCAAGCAAGGCTTCCCATGAACAAGGCAAGGACTTACATGTTTTGTTTTGTTTTTTAATTTCTTCTTTTTCATCTTGGTTGCTTTGAAAACACCATTTCCTTTTGATCAATATGTTCCTTCTACATTGTCCTGCTAGAAAAATCCTCCTTATTCTTTAAAATGTAGTTCAAATGTCACTCTCTGACAAAAGCCTTGTCTAAATTCTCAAGGCAGAGTTAACCAAATCCTTTTCTGTGCATTGTCTACATCTTTATAAGGACATTTTTCTTACCATTGTAATTATTCCCAGGTTGCTCTGTCTAGTAGATGATGAGCCCTTGAAATAAAGGAATGAATGAGCAAGGAAACGAATGGAGGGAATGTGTGTAGGGAGAAAATTATTGGTTTTGGTTTATTTAATTCCAAAAAAACAGCTTTCTATAATATGGGATTTCTAACACTTTGAATTTATTTTTTTTTATGAAATAAATAGGGACAACAGGTGGCCTCAGTTTAACAGAACTAAAATGTACTCTCCCAACCCCATATATTCATTTTTCTTTCTTGGTGTCAATAGTGTGCTTTGGATCAGTAACCCTTTCCTCTAAGGAGGAAAGGTCATTCAGATTTTTATTAAGTCCTGACAAGTTGCTCTTAAGCTCTCTTTGCAGTTCTGCTTGCCAGTCCTGTGAATAGCAGATGCTGTGTTTTTCTGTGAGAGGAAAATGCTTCACAGAGCAACACCCCCCTCACTTGAAACATTGAACAACTTTTGCTTTTATGTACCAGAAAGAAGGAAATGCTGCTCAAATGTTTTTCCTCCTGAGTTTAATCCAGTTTAATACAAGAAAAGGAAGGAGTGCTTGGCACTCAAAAAGCTCAGGTTTTCCTGAAAAAAGAAAAGAAATTTATGGAAATTTCAACTCATGTAAAATCCAAACCTTTTCCTCCTACTTCATAGGCAAGATATAAATAAATGTCTGTGGTCTGAAACATAGGGAAAATTTATTTCCTCTTTCTTAAAGAAAAGTGAAAAAATAGGAAGCTTTTTTTGTGAGATTATTAAACTCTGTACCCATGGAATCACAATTTTTTTTAATTTTTTAAACATTTATTTATTTTTGAGGCAGGGTGGGAAGAGCAGAGAGAGAAGGAGACAGAGAATTGGAAGAAGGCTCCAGGCTCTGTCAACACAGAACCTGACACTGGGCTCGAACTCATGAACTGCGAGATCATGACCTGAGCCAAAGTTGGACACTTAACTGACTGAACCACCCAGGAGCCCTAGAATCATAACTTTTTTTAAATGCTCTTTTTCCTATTCATAGGAATATAAGGTTGACTTTTTGCCTACAAGCTAACTTGAACATCTTCTTATGGGGTTTTTCTTAATTCCCCTCCCAAAGAAAACATGTAATGTTTAAAACATATAGTGTTAAACTCAACGATGACAAATGTGTGTCCTTAAGTAATTACTTAAGTTCTTTTAAGTTCTTTTAAGAGTTTGTTTTTGCTCACATGCAGTTTTCCCAGATTTCCAACTTCATAATTGAAAAAAACGGGAAGCCAGAGGCAAGCATTGGTCCCGCTTTTCTGGCAGTCAATTACATGAAAAAAATTATCCAGAAATTAAGAATGGAGATATTTATTTATTCATTCAACAAATATTTGTTATATTTTTCCTAGGTGACAGACACATAGTAGAAACAGGATAAAACAGACAAAAATGGGGAAAATCTTTGATGTGCAATTTACCAGCTTACTGAAGAGAAAATGAAGATGGCATGCCTGGGTGGCTCAGTTGGTTAAATGCCGAATTTTGGCTCAGGTTATGATCTCACCGTTCATGAGTCCGAGATCTATGTAGGACTGTCTGCTGTCGGCAGAGCCCACTGTGGATATTCCATCCTCTTTTCTTTCTACCTCTTCCTTCTTTGCATTCTCTCTCTCTCTCTCTCAAACATAAATAAACATTTGAAAAATAATAGCATTTCTATAAAAAAAAGAAAATGAATATAAATAAATAAATTGTGGGGGGGGGTTGTTGAATGGTGATCAACTGTTATGTACCAAGGAGAAAACTAACATGAGAAGGGGTTTGGAAGAATCAAATTCCTTATCTTATTTTAGATAAAATAATTTTTATCATAAGACTAAACCTAAAATAACTTTTATCATAAAATATGCACAAAAATATAGTTTGATCAAAGAAATAGGAAGTGCAAAAGTCAAATGTTATCATCTATTTAATTTAGTCACTTGAAATCTGGACTTTGAATTTGAATTGCAGAAAAAAGAAAAGTATTAATGAGTGCTTCCAAAGACTGCTGATCACATTGAATGGGTGGGAGATTCAGTAACATGGTTCAAATCTGACTAGGTTCTGACAGTGGATAGGTGCCAGAGATAGATGTCCTTTCAGACCTGACCTTTCTTTTCCATCTCAGGATGTCAAGTGAAGTTTAAAACAGAAAGGAAAAGTATCCACTAGAGAAAAACGCTATATAAATCAGGACAATTTTCTCTCAAAATCAAAGGAAAACAACATTTCAACTAAAACGTAATTACAGGTGTCTGCTGGTAGAGTGATACACTCTAATGCAATGGGCTTTCTTGGCATAAACAATACTAATTAAATGGAATTTTCCAAGTTAAAGCTAGAACACGTTTTGATCGTAATGCAACTTTTTAAGCTACGATGCTCAACTAATTACTTTACAAAGGAAGAAATAAGATGAACAGGATTAAATAATATGCGCATACTAGGACGCAGACAGGAAGCTGCAGAAGGGAAAATTCAAACTCCAATTTAATTTCGTTATTGAATTTGGTTCAAGTGTTTGGTGGAGTGTCTATCACATACTGAGTCCATTGCTCTGAAGATACAACTGAAACAAGGAGAGTAAGATCTAGCTCTCGCAGCAGGTTTCCTGCTAAGAGGAAACAGACAATAAAATGGGAAACAGATAAGTAAGATGACTTCAGATATTGACATAAAACAGCGTAATGTGATAAAGAGTAATGGCGGGGGCTTTTTAAGAAAGCACTGGAGCTTGAGACAGTATTTCCTATTGAGGAAATGACTTTGGATGTGAACTGTGCATGACAGGAAGGACCTTAGTAAGTAAAGATTTAAGGGCAGAGCGATCTAGGGGGGGATTCTTAAAAGAATAGTGAAGGCAATCTGTCACTTCACAAAGCAATATTTAGTATGCTAACTTTTTAATGATCCCAAATAAGAATGAACTCTTTATTGTCAAGATTTCAAAAACCAACAGCCTTTGGGTTAGGTGATTCTGGTTCAAAATGACAGCAATAAAAGTTGAAAAACAGGAGAAAGGGCATCGAGTGCCATAAATTTGAAGCCCATCTGTCTCGTAGTAATTTTTATATAAAATAGTACTTCTGGACTGTATTTCTTTTAAGGGAAATAATATGCTTTTAAGCATAGCATCAAAATTTCCTAATAAGGAAACACAAAGAATACAAACAAAACAAAAAGCTTAAAGCTGAGCAGATCTGGAGTCTTCAGTATCCAGACATGATTTATGTTACAAACAAAAGCAGGGAGCCTGGGCCACAGTACAGAAGTGGAGCCTGATGAACTCGGAGCATTGTAACTCTCCTCAATAAATCACAATTACCAAAACACCAATGATAAATAGCAAGAATTTCAGAGTGCTTAATAGCTCCCCCCATTTGTTCGTTTGTTGACCGTTTGATTCTTTCCTTCAGAAATCACTGTTTGGTAGTTCAGCTCCAATTCATTAATATTTAATCGTGAACCCTTGGAAACATCAGTGAGGGCATTTCTAAAGAACTTACTACCATAAACAAGACTGGAGCACTGGAAAAATTTCTTTTTAATGAATCTATCTTACAGTCGAGAGGAGGAAACAGTCTCCAAGTTCGCTTTCGATCAAAGAAGAGACGTTTAAAAATGGAAAGAACTTGCGTAAGTAAGGAAAGGAACATCGTTGGTTCAGTTTCAGTCCAAATGTCTTCAAGAAAAGCAGCTAAGTCAACCACTGTTGTGTCAAGGGAACATAATTCAAGAACAGGTAAGACTATGAGTGTTATCAGTAAATCCAAAAATTAATCATTTTGCGTCGACATTAAGCATTTCTGTATCATAGTAACTTTTCATCCACGCGGAATGACTCAATAACATTTCTTAAGTAGTTCCTTTTAGTATCATCATGCAGCAGCATCAATCTCCTTACTTCTGAGATGATAAGAATGGAGGCCCTGAGGTTGCCGAGGATGAAAATAAAAGGAGGAAATACCAGAATCAGGATTAAATCTAAAACTCCTTGTTTTTAACATTTTCTTTATAATTACTTAAGTATTTCTTTTCACTTTATTAAAACATTTTCATTGCCCATCATTTTTAGCATGGTCATGAGGTAGGAATGCCTGAGTATAAATCTATACTCCAGTAGAATTTCCAGTTTTCCAAACTTGAACTCAACACCTATTTACAATTATGCAGTATCCATGACTTGCCCAAATCATTCCATCTGGCACCCTGGATGGAATTTCATTCATAGTAAGAGGCTGCACACCCTCACTCTAAAATCACTTTCCATTTTGTGCCCACTGACCACACTTGAGAGCTTCCAGCAAGAGAAGCTTTGGAATGAGCCATGAATTGGTATTGTAAGCTGCTGGGACTTGAAGGAAAAATGTTTCAGATGAAAGTAGTTCAGAGCAAAACTGTGAACTGCAGTGTTTCTTATTATCATCATTAACTCTGTCTCTCTTTTCTGGTTTGTTTTGTTGGGTTTGGCTCAATTACCAGTCAATTTGTTAGTGTTTTTAAACCAAAATGTTGCCAATGTCAACTAGAAAACAAAACAAAACAAAAACACCTTCAAATAGGATGCACTTTATCACCAAGCCATTGCCACATGGAATTTACTCCAGTCTCCCATCCAAGAGGTTTGTTCCTCCTCTGGGGTTGATCCTGAATTTTAACCATTCCACTATAGATAGCAAGAAAGATTCAAAAATTCATACAATCCCCAATACAATTCCCAAGAAAGAATAAAAAATGCATACAATGGTTTTGATTGATTTCTGCTCTCCAGGGAAATGGGTCTCTAATCTATATACGTGTCACACTTTTGACTTTATGATCAAGCTTTAACTTCCACATGAAACACAAATTATGGAAGATGCATATTTGAAACAACTTGTTAAAATAAAACGTTTCCTTCCATGATGTGAGACATTCACCTCATTCTCAACCATTTCAAGGACATATAACCTCATTAATGCTCACATGAAAACCCCAAGCAGCACACTTCTTTAGAATGCATATCTTTAGTTTTTTCGGTTTGGGTTTTTTTTTTTCCCTTTTTTGCTATAGGTCACATAACACCTTGTAGGTATAAGTTAAAGTTTTCTTCCTATCCCTTCTTTTCCTTTATCACAACCACCCCCCACTAACCAAGCAGCTACTATTTGATATTCCTGTAGATCCTTTCAGAAGTTCTCAGCCACACACCTTTATTTTACACAATTGCTAGCATACTATACCAAGTACTCTGCATTTCTTCCATTTTATTCTGGGATCACTTCACTTACATACATGAAGTGCTCATTTATCCTTTTAAAAGGGCTCAAGGGAACCCATCCTGAGAGCTGGCTCTTGTCCTAACAAGAACCCAAATAAAAACATTCTCACTCATCGTGGTCCTTTCTGCTTCTACAGTGGGTTCTTAGAATTTCCCTCCCAGGCACTGGCCAAAGTTCTAGGCCTGCTTTTACCACCACATCCTACCCCCATGGTTCAAACTTCCTCCATGCATCTTGGCCATTGTCTCTTCTTGCTTGTGATGGTTGCCTAAGTATAAGTCTGTGAGGCTTCCAATATATGCCTGGAGTTGAGCCTCTGAAATTGTGTGATTTGTTAGCAATCACTGAGTTTGTGTGCCTTCTTTGTCAGTCTTTTTCTGGTCTTCCTGGAATACTAAGCTGGATGGTTAACTATATTTCAGCATTTCTTTTTTTTATGTTTATTTATTTTTGAGTGGGGGGGGTGTGGAGGAGCAGAGAGAGAGGGAGACACAGAATCTGAGGTAAACTCCAGGTTCTGAGCTGTCAGCACAGAGCCCAACATGGAGCTCAAACTCACAAACCATGAGATCATGACCTGAGCCCAAGTGGGAAGCCCAACCAACTGAGCCACCCAGTCACCCCTACATTTCAGCATTTCTAATCTCAGTTGTTTATCCTGCAGCCCCCTTCCATGATTCAAGAGCAAATGCTAAGACACACAATGTATTTTNTAGAGAGAGAGGGAGACACAGAATCTGAGGTAAACTACAGGTTCTGAGCTGTCAGCACAGAGCCCAACATGGAGCTCAAACTCACAAACCATGAGATCATGACCTGAGCCCAAGTGGGAAGCCCAACCAACTGAGCCACCCAGTCACCCCTACATTTCAGCATTTCTAATCTCAGTTGTTTATCCTGCAGCCCCCTTCCATGATTCAAGAGCAAATGCTAAGACACACAATGTATTTTTCTTCATGAGCTTGGTATCATCATACTGCTCCTTTCCTTTTTAAAATATCATTCTTGGCTTTTAAGAGGAATCTTTTCTTTTCTGTCACATACTTAAACAATTCCCAGAGCAAAGGCTCTCTGCTCCACTATGAAAATGTTGCTCAGAGAATCATTTTGATGACTGCTTTCTTTCACAAATTTTTTTTGACATAATCCTCCTAAAACCTTTCAGCACCTCTTAGATGTTTTCTGAGATCCTCAGAGACACACACAAAAAAATGTCAAACAAGCAGCCATTTGTTGTGGAACTCTGAGTCTTCCTCCCTCCTCAAGAATTCTACCTACCTCCATTTTATTCTCTAGGAAAAGAAAAAAAAGGTGGTTTTGATCCTTCCCTTTTTCCTAACACTGTAATATTACCTGTTAATTAACTTATAGTTCTGCTTGGCCTTGAGGTAGCTTCAGGATACAAGCAGATGTGTTTTGTTTAAAGGCTACACTAAACTGGGAAAGAATAGAAATCACTGTGGCCTCATCATTGCTTATCCACGTTAACGGCAGCAGCGTGGCCCTCCCAGTCAGGGGAAGGTAGGAATTCTCCTATCTGGTAATCAGTTTCAATGCCTTTGCATCTCTTACCCGAACATCAGAGTTTTGGTATGTTTGAACTCACTCCTTTTCCACTCTCATGGACATTGACCTACCTCAGATTGACTCTGCTTCCACCCTTTCCCTCATTAAGTCACCTTCCAGGCAGGGCTCTGAAAAGACAAACATCTACTTTCCCTTATGCCTACTTCCTGCAGGGGGGAAACACTCATTTAATGAGTCAGATCGCAGGCATGTGCCTGCACCACACTTCCTAGTGAGCAAGGTCACTGTGGATTAATGATAAGACCCATGGGTGTGGCTCTTTCCTCTTTCTCCTTTTATGGACCTGGAATGGCAAAGTGGACCAGGACGTCTCCCACTTCGGGGAGACTGAGTCTTCCAAACATCTTGTTCATCACTTCTCTTTCGTGTTCATTTCAGTTCACTAAACTCAAAAGTTTCTGTCCTTCCTTAAGGCCACCAAAGGCACAGTGCCCAGGTTAGGGTCTAGACTTAGGGACAACACAGAGGCTCCTTAGGCATCTAGGCTACAAGCCACATTCCCAGTCCATCTTACTAGAATTCTCAAGAGTTGAGGACATATTTGTCCATAAAATAATAAAATATTATTTTCTTTTTCTTCACCTCTGATTCCCCCACATGGATATTTTCCTTGACAACCTTAGGGTAGTATTTGGATACCAGATCACCAGTCCTAACATTCCTCAGAACCATAAAAGGCATGGTCCTATAGTCCGTATCTAATCATGCCAGATCCTTCTCAGAACTATCTGATGTTCTGCATGCCTCCACTGGTACCACATAAAATTTAAATTTGTAGAATGTTATTTGAAACTATCCAGCATCCAGGACTAAACCTACTTTTATCATTTTTTTATCCACTTACCCCAATATGTGAATCCAGTAGCCATTAACTTCCTAAATTGATCCTTTTCATGCTTCCACATGTGGCTTATACTGTTTGCCCTCCCAGGATGCTTTCCCAAACCCTTGACCTCTACCTGTCATACTCAGTCAACTTCACACATATCCACTGAGTACCTTCTGTGCAGCAGGCACTAAACCATATCCTGTTCAAACTCAAGACAAACAAGATATTCAAAGTCCTTCCACTCCTAGAAATCTTATCATATCTTTTCAGCTGTTAAGAATATCTCCTTCCTTTGTGCTCTGGTCTGACATTACTTATTGTGCCTTGGACTACAGAAATGTGCATATATTCCATATCTGTCCCACTGCATTACATACCTCCTGGTGGCAGACGCTACTTTTTTATGCATCCCTACATTCTCCCAATGTCTTAAAAAGAGGTATATGTGTAGATGACTTATAAAATTAGTCAATTATTCTGCTGCCACATGGAAAGATCCAGCTTGGAGTCTACAGGTAATGGTAAATTTTTAATATTAACCAACATTTTTACTGCATTTATTTTGTTCCAAGCAAAGATTTTTCCATACACCTTGTATCTCTGAACTCAATTTTCCCTCACAATAGCCCCTTGAGGTAGGTGCCTTATTATTTCCATTTATACAGATGAGGACATTGAGATATGTTAAATAACTTGCCACACAGTTGGTAAGTGGAAAAATCAGATCATCAATGCTTCAAATGAATGGATCAGTAAGAATGTCTACATTGAGCGCACTTTCTGGAAAGCTCCAGCCTGAGTATTTCCCTTGCAATTTCTTAAGAGAGTGGATATCCAAAGTCATTCCAAATGAATAAACCACATTGTGATAAGATGGAACACACACACACACACACACACACACGAGTGCATCAAAATTACTGAGCTGTAGTACAAAGAGCCCTTAAGGAGCATCCTTACGGACTTGGTTTCCTCTGGCTTTGCCACTTACAAAGCGGGTAATTTTGGATAGGTTACCCCTTGATTCTTACTTTTCTCATTGGGAAATGGGATAATTATACCTGTTTTGTAGAGCTGTTGGGAAGATTAAATGAGACACTAGACAAGAAAGCATTCGACACTAGAAGATTACAGAACAAACTGAAGGAAGCATTGTTGCTTCAGTCTGAAAGCAGGACTGGGCTGGTTGGCTGGGTAATGAGCAGGGGTTTGTTGGGAGTCCCAGCGAGAAAGCTGTAACGTGGGGGTTTGAATTCACTTCTCCCGTCTGTGGGGATTTGGTTTTGCTCTGTTGAGATAGAGAAGGAGAGGGTGAACAGGGCCTATTTTAACTCTTGAAAATTTGAGTAGAAATTTTCTCCTTATTTTCAGTACTGCTTGAGGACCTGTTCCAGTGAATAAAATGATTTTCATCTAAGTTTCAAATCCAAGTCGATATTTTGTTCTTTTTTTAACTCGCAAGACTTGGAAATCACAAGCCAGAGCTGACAACATTCAACCATTCTAAGTAAAGATCTTCCTCAGGGATTCAAAAATCTCCCTAGCAACTTCTTCCAGCTCCTCGTTTTGAACCCAAATCCCTCTAGCTGCAGGATCCTGTTCCTCTGGCTTATTTTAGCCGGGAACAGCTGGTCTGCAATCTCCACATAATATCCATTCATGGATTTATTAAACCGTAATGCATATTAGCTGTGTTACGTATTCTGGAAGTAGCAGGCCCTTAGCATTACCGGCAGTCATTTTTCAGTCCTGTGCAAAATATACTCCTGGGAGCTCTTAGCAGATGTTTGGTAAAATTATTGAAAGAAACAAGAAACAAGACATTCCCTGGTTTTAAACCCATGGTGAGTAAATCATTCAAAAACAGCCACCAGGCATCTCAAAGTCTAAAAATTAGGAAAGTCTAAAAATTCCATCAATATCCTTGTCCAAGCAGACACATCACAAGGTGAATCCCAAACAAAGCTGCCATCTCACGGAGAAGAACATGTTCCTAGCACAGCAGTTATGCCTAGTGCACATTAAAGTACTGTGTTTGAAATTCAGAGTTTATATATCTTTACCTCCAAAGGCACAAGTAGGATCAGACTTTATGTAACAACCTAAATCAGGAAGCAAAAAAAAAAAAGAGGGGGAGCAAGAGACTAAGAATAAGAAAAAAGGAAGGGAGGAAGGAAGGGTTAGAAGGATAGAGAGAAGAGGGAAAGGAGAAAAAAGGGGAAAACCCCCTCTATTCTGTATGTCTAAAGCACATATGGCTGATTTAGAACATTTTATTTGTTTGTTTGTCTATTTATTTTCTATATTGCAGTATGAAAAACCTGTGCTGGAAGACATCTTGGAAGGAGTGGATCAAAATAAAAAGGATATATAGAATCAGATGAAGAAAGCAGTTTCCCTGGAGAAATACTAGACATTGTAATTTTGCATTGTGTTCATCACTGAATGAGTTTCTGTTCTTAGTAATTTATAATTCCTTTTCTAATGTGGTAGACATGGAAACTAGGATCTTGCTATTGTTGTTTCTCTAGAAATCGACATTTTCTCTTTTTACCCGGTGATGCTCAAATTCCTTTCTCATAAATATCCCCCTGGGTACCAGTCAATATTCATGCCTCAGCAGTTGAGAAAGACTATGGGCCACAAAATTCTATGCTTTGCTTAGAGCTTAACATGTTTTCAGTTTCCAAGAAGAGAAGGAAGTTTCCAAATTATGCATAGTTATGAATGAAGCATTTTAGTAAGTAATCATCAAGGAATAACAAAAGAAATCAATCTGTGTTGGCACCTTACAAAGGAAGAGATTGAGCTTTTAATGCTGTGCTCATAATATGTGTATGCCAAAGAAACCCAGGACTGAGATTTTGAGAATAGGATAGAGAATGGTGAGGCATTTTGTGGCAATAAACTTCAGATATCCATCATTGCATGGCTCTATGTGCATGTGGAATGCTTTCTTCCCCACCACATGAAGGGCACCAATATTGTTGCTAAAGACAAATATCCCTTGTATGAGAATGCTACCATTGTTCTTTCATAATTATAAGTAACACATAGCCAATGTGTACAATTGAAAATGTGGAAATTATAAAGAAAAAAGTAAAACTCCCCTTCACTCTGCTACCCCAAGAAAAACATTGATGACACTTGGATGTATTTTCTTACTGGAATTATTTTTTTCTTTAAACAATGGAAATACATTGTTTCATAGCTCTGGAGGCTAGAAGTCCAAGATCAAAGGGTTGGCATGGTTGGTTTTTCCTGGATTTTTTTTTCCACCCAGAGAGGTTATTCCTTTCTTATAGAATTCTGATGATTCTGTAAATACAGTATTTTTATTTAATATAACGTCAGAAGTATCTTCTATGTCATTAAATGTTGTGAAAAAATTGAATTGATCTATGTTATTCCATATTATTACCATGATATCATTTGTTTGACTATATTCTATTATCAAATACTTTTCCAATATTGCAAATAAATATTGACTTGGCATCTTTGTACATGAAGCTTTGCTTAATCTCTGGTAATTTTCTTAGGATAAATCCCTGAATATAAAATTACTAAATCAAAAGGAAAATAAATATTTTAAGGCTCCTGTCCCAAATTAATCAAATTGCCCTTCTGAAACAGCGGGCCAATTTACAGTCTCACATGTTGGGTGAAAAATGTCCATTTCTTGAACCCATACAACTCAGTGTTGTACTTATCTTTGACAACTTCAAAGATCTTTGAAGATATTTGACAACTTCAGAGTCATGACATGGTACATTATTGTTAGCTTTACACGCATTTTCTTAACAATGTGCTCGAACACTGTGATTTCTATTGATCAAGTATTCACTTCTAGTGATAAAGCCAAAATGTCATTACCTCAGACCCCCTTGGCACTTTCCTCAGGGGCGAATGGAGCAAACAAGGTGCACTTAAACCCTGGATTTGGTTCATTTCCTCTCATTGGCAACACTTTGATTCATAATATCAGCTTCATTCATGAAATTTCATTATCTAACCAGGAAGTGAGATATTTACTTACAAGTGTTGACTACAGTGAGTAATTGAAGTGCGTGAACATTGTAAATAGATTCTTGTGGATCCTAAGAAAGGTGTTTTTAAGTTTCAAAATATGAAAGAAAGCCTACGTCAGTCAGATATGAGGATAAGACTGCAAATTCTCATCTGTATGGCTGGTATGGGTTAATGTTGACTTTCAAGAATCTAATGTCAATATTTATGTTTCAAATTAAGCATTTTATGTTTGTACGTATAGGAGGATTAGGAGGAACGTAACTGAGGAACAAGGGGGGAAATGGTGGGGGAAAGGGAGAGACGCAAACCATGAGAGACTCTTGAATGCTGACAAAAACTGAAGACTGATGGATGTGGGGGGGAGGGGGGATGAGCATGGAGGAGGGCACTTGTGGGGATGAGCACTGGGTATTATGTGGAAACTAATTTGACAATAAACTATTTGTAAAAAGAAAAAAACAAATTAAGCATTTTATTATCGTGTGTTGGTTATAGTTAACAATTTCAATAACAAAAACAACAATGATTAACACTCACACACAAAATAGTATATTAGGCCCTAGATTTTAAGAGAGAGAGAGAGAGAGATCGATGCTGCTTTAACAGACTATTGGAGGGCAAGTATATATCCACTACAATGAAGTGCTAGATATAGCCAGATTATATTTTTGAAATATATGAACTGACTTTTATGGATATTTATGAGTTTTTACTTCTGTACTCTTTTACCCTTTGTCCAATCCAACCACCTAAGCCTTCTCTATTCATTTTCTCAGGGGAGGCATACAGCAGGCCAGAAGCAAAAGTACTGAAGACCACTCACTCTCTTTTCTATTTCAAAAGACTCTACCCTAAGGGAATTGAAAACACTCCTGACTTTAGGCACTTTGAGGACTTAAGAAGTGAATTCTTCAGCCAATACCTGTCCCTCAATCACTGAAAATCTTCTCCCNCCGGGGGGGGGGGGGGTGGGGGGAGAAAAGATAAAGGGGAAGAGAAAGGAAGTGGTGAGAAATGGATTGATCCAAATCATAGGGGCCAACTGGTCTCTCAAGAGAGCACACCCCCTCAGTATTAGAAAATCCAAAAGCAGCAGGCAGGCAGCAAAATCAAAGAAAGAGAAAGAATGAGAATGGCTACACAGTGTAGTGCTCCTAGATATAAAAGTCAAGAACTACGTTATGGGTGCTCATGTTTCTGACATGGCACAGCAAAAGCAGAATAATTCTCCTGTGCTTTCATAGGACATCCCCAAACTTACAGACCTCACAGATGGGAATGATGACATCTTCACTAGGAAAGTGGTAGCTAAAAACCAGATGGGATGATGGGTACCTGTTGATAGATGACATCAAGGATTGAAAGCATTATTATACATCCTTCACTGCAAGTATTTTGGCAGAGCTGAGGTCAGATTTTCATCCCATAAATAGGTAAGAACAACATCTCCAAATGTGGTAGGCAATGGCAACAGAGGAAGCCTACCAAGTATTGTGCTCCTTTCTCAGTGGGAGGAGATGCAAGATGCAATACTTTATTCTTTTCTTTGCAAGGAATTTCACAGCATACTCAAGACCCTTCGATCCCTACAGCTTCACCGATGTGGCACGCTCTTGAACTTTGGTACACTTTCTCTCTCATCCTCTGGAACACATGTATGTTACAAAGAACTCCAAAGATCTGCTATTTATTGCTTTATCAGTTCAATTAACATTATCTCATCAATATATTGGACGAGGTACTGCAGAATATTCAATTGGTCCAGTCCCTTTCAACTATATTATGACAAAAGTTGGGAGGATTGATTAGCCCTGAGAAAACAGAACAAATGTACACTATTTTTCATCTCATATAAATGAAAATTGTGCTGAACCTCTTTCTGTTAATAATGGAAAAATGAATGTATTCACCAGATCAATCACTTCACACCATGTACTGAGGCTGTGTTAATCTGCTCTAGCAAAGTAACTGACCTGGCCCCAGCAACCACAAATGGGGCTATTACTTGGTTAGGTTTGAAGTAGTCCACTCTTATCCACCAGGACCTATCTGGTTTCTGATGGGCCCAACTGATCAATAAAGTCTGGCTATAATGCACACTTTAAGTCTCTAAAAGTGACATGAATATCTCCCATTTCTACCGGCATGTGACACTGCTTTTTATTTACCTCTTGGCTGGGCTAGTGGTGTGGAGTAGGGACAGGGACAATTTTAAATTTTTCTCTTTGGCCTTATATATTATATGCTAAGATAGTTCTAATCTCCACAGGCCAAGTGACAAATATGAGGATTATAGATCCAGTAATTGGGTGAGGAATCATGATTTTCTTTGATATAGCTTCCCTCAGCCACCTGATCACTCACCCTTGTTTATTTTTCATCATATAGATTGGGCAATATCTTTATTGGCCATCCATCTATCTCACTCCTAGGATATTATGCTCTCTTAACAACTTAGCTCTCCACATGTCAGTCTTCTCCACTGCTCTCCAACTTCGACCCTTATTACAAACCTTAAACCCTCTTTCATCCAAAGGTTAAGCTTTATTACTTGGTCTCTAGTATTTTGGAATCTTATAAATCCCTTTGCTATTAGGAAGCCAAGTTGTATTATGGATTCTATCATTAGCCCCCACATACAGAGTACAGCCACTACTGAACTTCCCAACAAGGTAAGTGCCCCCTCCCCATCATATTCCTTATAACTTTGGTAAAGGAAGAGTATTCCATGTCCTCATACAGAACATAGTTAGCTGGTGAGCTCTCCAGCCTTTCTTGGAATATCCAAGGTACATCTAGCATGCCGAATCCTCTAAGCCTTTGATACATTACTCCATTGTCTCCCAGGAAATTCTGACATTTGCATTTCATTTTGCATAGGCCATTTCTTTTCTTTTCTTTTTTTTTTTTCAAACCCATAAAAGCCCTCCTAGCCATATATTAGTGCAGACTCCCGGATTCTGGTCAGGTGATAAATTCTGTGTCCTGGGAAAGTATTCCTGTATTGATCACTTTTTCTTTGTCCAGTTTTACAGTCTAAGGCTCCCAGAATCATCTCTATATTTGCTCTCAGGGCCCTTGCAGGTATATATTAGCTAGACCATGTAGCAATGTCAGCATATAACCTTTTTACTTCCTTAGCAGGATAACATTTTCCCTAGCTGGATTATATCATAACTTGGTTCCTAATTTGGTGGCTAGTAAGGGAAGTGGGGGTGCGGGATGCGGAACACTACAGCAAGTAGGGTACATATTGTCTTGTAAGTTAGAGGCTACTGAGATATCTTCAAGTGAGAGGGAGCTCTGTCTTCTAACAGAAATGAGAAGGCCAATTCCGTAGGCCCAAATTTTTAGAGGAACCTGGGTTTCACGCTTCTTATGTGCATTAGTTTAGGTGTCTTTATTATCAAGTCTCACTGTTTCATGCATTTCTTTTTTTAATACAATTTATTGTCAAATTGGCTAACATACAGTGTGTAAAGTGCGCTCTTGGTTTTTGGGATAGATTCCCATGGTTCATCGCTTACATACAACACCCAGTGCTCATCCCACCACCGCCCTCCTCAATGCTCATCATCCATTTTCCCCTCTCTCCCACACTCCATCAACCCTCAGTTTGTTTTCTGTATTTAAGAGTCTCATATGATTTGCCCCCCTCCCTCTCTGTTTGTAACTCTGTATTTTTCCCCCTTGTCTTCCCCCATGGTCTTCTATTAAATTTCTCAAGATCCACGTAGGAGTGAAACCATGTCTATCTTTCTCTGACTGACTTATTTCACTTAGCATAACACTTTCCAGCTCCATCCACATTGATGCAAAAGGCAGGATTTCATTCTTTCTCATTGCCAAGTAATATTCCATTGTATATATAAACTACACATCTTCTTTATCCATTCGTCAGTTGATGGACATTTAGGCTCTTTCCATAATTCAGCTATTGTTGAAAGCACTGCTATAAACATTGGGGTAAATGTGCCCCTATGAAACAGCACTCCTGTTTACTTTGGATAAATTCCTAGTACTGCTATTGCTGGGTCATAGGCTTGTTCTATTCTTAATTTTTGAGGAAACTCCACACTGTTTTCCAGAGCAACTGCACCGGTTTGCATTCCCACCAACAGTGCAAGAGGGTTCCCATTTCTCCACATCCTCGCCAGCATCTCTTGTTTCCTGAGCTGTTCATTTTAGCCACTCTGACCGGCGTGAGGTGGTATCTCAGTGTGGTTTCGATTTGCATTTCCCTGATGATAAATGATGTTGAGCATCTTTTCATGTGTCTATTGGCCATCTGGATGTCTTTTTTGGGAAAAGTGTCCATTCATGACTTCTGCCCATTTCTTCACTGGGTTATTTGTTTTTTGGGTGTTGAGTTTGGTAAGTTCTTTATAGATTTTGGATACTAACCCTTTATCTGATATGTCATTTGCAAATATCTTTTCCCATTCTGTCAGTTACCTTTTAGTTTTGTTGATTATTTCCTTTACAGTGCAGAAGCTTTTTATCTTGATGAAGTCCCATTAGTTCATTTTTGCTTTTAGTTTCCTTGCCTTTGGAAATGTGTCAAGCAAGAAATTGCTGAGGCTGAGATAAAAGTGGGTGTTGCCTGCTTTCTCCTCTAAGGTTACGATGGTTTCCTGTCTCACATTTAGGTCTTTCATCCATTTTGAGCTTATTTTCGTGTATGGTTTAAGAAAGTGGTCCAGCTTCATTCTTCTACATGTTGCTGTCCAGTTCTCCCAGCACCATTTGCTAAAGCAACTGTCTTTTTTTTTATTGCATACTCTTTCCTGCTTTGTCAAAGGTTAGTTGGCCATACATTTATGGGTCCAATTCTGGGTTCCCTATTCTATTCCATTGGTCTATGTGTCTGTTTTTGTGCAAATACCATACTGTCTTGATGATTACAGCTTTGTAGTAGAGGCTAAAGTCTGGGATTTTGATGCCTTCTGCTTTGTTTTTTGTTTTTTTTTTGTTTTTCAATATTACTTTGGCTATTTGGGGTCTTTTGTGGTTCCATACAAATTTTAGGGTTGTTTTCTTTTCTAGCTTTGAGAAGAATATTGGTACAATTTTGATTAGGATTGAATTGAATGTGTAGATTTCTTTGGGTGGTATTGGCATTTTAACAATATTTATTCTTCCAATCCATGAGCATGGAATGTTATTTTCATTTCTTTATGTCTTCTTCAATTTCCTTCATAAGTTTTCTGTAGTTTTCAGCACACAAATCTTTTAAATCTTTGGTTACATTTATTCCTAGGTATTTTATGGTTCTTGGTGCAATTGTAAATGGAAACAATTTCTTGATTTATCTTTCTGTTGCTTCATTATTGGTGTATAGAAATGCAACTGATTTCTGTACATTGATTTTGTACCCCATGACTTTGCTGAATTCATGGATCAGTTCTAGCAGCCTTTTTGTGGAGTCTTTTGGGTTTTCCATATAGAGTATCATGTTGTCTGTGAAAAGTGCAAGTTTGACTTCTTCTTTGCCAGTTTTGATGCCTCTTATTTCATTTTATTGTCTGATTGCTGATGCTAGGACTTCCAACACTATATTAAACAACACTGTTGAGAGTGGACATCTCTGTCATGTTCCTGATCTCAGGGAGAAAGCTTTCAGTTTTTCCCCATTGAGGACCATATTAGCTGTGGGCCTTTCATATATGGCTTTTATGATGTTTAGGTATGTACATTCTATCCTGACTTTCTTGAGGGTTTTTATTAAGAAAGATGCTGTATTTTGTCAAATGCTTTTGTCTGCATCTATTGCCAAGATCGTGTGGCTCTTATCCCTTCTTTTATTAATGTGATGTATCACATTGATTGATTTGCAAATATTTAACCAGCCCTGCAGCCCAGGAATGAATCCCACTTGATCATAGTGAATAATTCTTTTTATTCACTTTTTATATGCTCTGAATTCAATTTGCTAGTATCTTGTTGAGATAACTGTTGCATCCATGTTCATCAGGAATATTGGCCTATCATTCTCCTTTGCAGTGAGTTCTCTGTCTGGTTTGGGAATCAAGGTAATGCTGGCTTCACAGAATGAGTCTGGAAGTTTCGCTCTATGTCTATTTTTTGGAATATCTTGGGAAGGGTAGGTGTTAACTTTGCTTTAAATGCCTGGTAGAATTCCCCAGGGAAGCCATCTGGTCTAGGACTCTTATTTGTTAAGAGACTGAATTTCTTCGCTAGTTATGGGTCTGTTCAAATTTTCTATTTCTTCTCATTTGAGTTTTGGTAGGTGTGAGTGTCTAGGAATGTGTCCATTTCTTTCAGGTTGTTCAGTTTGTTGGCATATAGTTTTTCATCATATTCTCTGATAATTGCTTATATTTCTGAAGGGTTTATTGTAATAAGTCCATTTTCACCCATGATTTTATCTTTTTAGGTCTTCTCTCTTTTCTTTTTTAGAAGTCTGGCTAGGGGTTTATCAATTTGTTTATTTTTTCAAAAGAACAGCACTAGTTTCATTGATGTGTTCTACTGTTTTTTTTCTCTTTCTCGGATTCTATATTGTTTATTTCTGCTCTGATCTTTATTATTTCTTTTCTTCTGCTGGCCTTGGGGTTTTTTGTTGTTGTTGTTGCTCTGTTTCTAGTTTCTTTAGGTGTGCTGTTAGATTTTGTATTTGGGATTTTTCTTGTTTCTTGGAATAGGCCTGGATTGCAATGTATTTTCCTCTTAGGACTGCCTTTGCTGCATCCCAAAGTATTTGGACTGTTGTGTTTTCATTTTCATTTGTTTCCAAATATTTTTAAGTTTCTTCTTTAATTGCCTGGCTGACCCATTTATTCTTCAGTAGGATGTTCTTTAACCTCCATGCATTTGGAGGTTTTCCAAACATTTTCCTGTGGTTGATTTCAAGTTTCATAGCATTGTGACCTGAAAATTGTGCATGGCATGATCTCAATTCTTTTATGTTTATTGAGGGCTGTTTTGTGACCCAGTATGTGATTTATTCTGGAGAATGCTCCATGTGCACTTGAGAAGAATGTGTATTCTGCTGCTTTAGGATGAAAAGTTCTGAATATATCTGTCAGGTCTATCTGGTCCAGTGATCATTCAGGTCCATTGTTTCTTTATTGATTTTCTGACTAGATGATCTGTCCATTGCTGTAAGTGAAGTATTAAAGTCCCTGCAATTACCGTATTATTAGCAATAAGATTGCTTATGTTTGCGATTAATTGTTTTGTATATTTGGGTGTTTCCAAATTTGGTACATAAATATTTATAATTGTTTGTTCTTCTTGATGGATAGACCCCTTAATTATGATACAACGCCCTTCTTCATTTCTTGTTACAGCCTTTAATTTAAAATCTAGTTTGTCTGATACAAGTATGGCTACTCCAGCTTTCTTTTGACTTCTAGCAGTGTGATACATGTTCTCCATCCTCTCACTTTCAATATGAAGGTGTCCTCAAGTCAAAACTGGGTCTCTTGCAGACAGCAAATAAATAGGTCTTTTTTTTAAATCCATTCTGATACCCTATGTCTTTTGATTGGCGCATTTAGTCCATTTACATTCAGTGTTGCTATTGAAAGATATTAGCTGAGAGTCATTATGTTATCTGTAGGTTTCATGCTTGTAGTGATGTCTCTGGTCCTTTGTGGTCTTTGCAACAGTCTACTCACAGAGTTCCCCTTAGCATCTCTTGTAGGGCTGGTTTAGTGGTGATGAACTTCGGTTTTTGTTTTTCTGGGAAAACCTTTATCACTCCTTGTATTCTGAATGACAAGCTTGCTGGATAAAGGATTCTTGGCTGCATATTTTTCCTATTCAGCACACTGAATATTTCTTGCCACTCACTTCTGGCTTGCCAAGTTTCAGTAGATAGGTCTGCTACTGCCCTGATGTGTCTATCTTTGTAGGTTAAGGCCCATTTGTCCCTAGCTGCTTTCAGAATTCTCTCTTTATCTTTATATTTTTCCAGTTTCACTATGATATGTTGTTTCATGCATTTCTAATGAAGGCCTTGACCTTGACCTAGCACATTTGCTAGAGTTGAGAATTGGACCTTACCTAGAATTCCGCTACACTTATCATAAAGACCTATCTTCATCATCAGATTTTTCTGGCTTCTGAATGCAAGAAATGAAAGTCTCCTTATATTGAGTCAAGGAGGCTCTCTGAGTTTCACACTTGACCTTCAGTTGGTGATGAACGACTCAGCTTTCTGCAGTGCATTCATAGCACCCAATAGCAGCTATCCAATTTCAAAGTCCTTAGAAGTAAGATTCTCTCCCCATAGCTCTCAAATTTTTGAGAAATAGTACCAAATGATGCATTCTCCACCCCCCACGGATAACACATCTCCATTTCACCTCTGGTGAAAATGTTAACACCAGCACAGCCACAGTATGCCAGTGACTGTTCGTGTTCCTACCTATGGCTGAGTTTTTGCTTAAAGTGGTCTAGCTTCCAAATTTCATTCTAGAGCCTGCCTTCCCAGGGCTGCTCCTGATACCTACTGCCTGAGGTCAGGTCCCCTAGAAGAGAGAATTGTGTGCTGGAGGGTTAATTGTTGGGAAATATATTTGGGAACAAATGGAAGGAAGTGAAGAAAGCTGATGTGGGCAGAGGGAAAAATGAAGTGCAATGCAGTTATAACTGAGGTCTCAGACAATTCTGTAGGGATCTCTGGGCTGGGCAGGACTCTCAGGATTGTCCCATAATGAAGCTGAGGACTGAACCTTTGTACTCCATTTCAACCATCATCGGATGTGTCCTGCCTTCAGGAAAAGGCTGTAACCTGGGCCACCTCTTTTCAGCCAAGGTCAAGTCCCAGGATGGAATGCAACTGCCTGGGAGCTGTGGACAGACAACACTCTTGGCAGCTGAAGGAATGGATACCTCCATGCTGGAAAGGGAATCTGGAAAGAGTACCCGTGTACCCATTTTACCTATTTTGGGCCTTCAGTTCACCCCCCAAACATAGCTACAGTGCATATGAAAAGTATAGGAATACCTAAGTTGACTAAAATTGTTTTTCTACCATTTTGGCAGGATAAAGACTCTAAAGACAAGTAGAGTAATATTGATAACTATAGTGATGTTATCTTAACCTCTTACATATGGCAAAATACAAAAACAACACCACAAAATTAATTTACATTTATAAATACCCTACCCGTTTATTCAGCAACGTTACTGAATGCCTTAACTTCTGTGTTCATGATAACTATGGTTCACAATACAGAGATGAATGACAAACAAAGCCTGACTTCATGAATGTTGACCTTACAAGCGAGGTTTGGCACTGAAGAAAGAATGGGGTACCCAATTGTCTAGCCAGAATTATCTAGTTGGCTCTAGTCTGAACCATGGCAAGTCTGAGGTTTACCTATGTGACAACTATGTCCAGATCACTTATCGCCATTAAAGTATGGACCCCAAGAGTATCAGGCCACCTGAGTTGGAATCTGAACTTACAATAAATACTTACAATAAACTATTTAACCCTTCTGGATCAGTTTCTACATGTATCAAATGGCGATTTTTATAAATCATAAATCATTACGGTTGCTGCAGGGATTAACATTAGAAAACTCATGCAAAGTGCTTAACACTGTGCCAGCACATAGTAATCACTATGCAAATATCAACCGTCATAAATTGTTCCTCCATCATAAAGTTAAAATGTAGTTTGATTTCTTGAGATTCAAGGTATACATGTTTTTCTATCATATAAAGCATATGAAATGAGGTGCATCTGGCAAACACTTAGATAGGGGTGTAATCACACAGAAGCACAAGTCAGGGTTAATTTTGATACCACCAATTCTGGCATTGATACAAATTATTAACATAATTTATAAATCAAATCCATAATTATGAAGGTAGAGCAGTTACTCAGCTATTCACTGACAAATTTCATTTTATTTCTAGTTATAGGGCTATCCAGAATCTAGTAATCATGCATATAGGATGTGTTCCCCAATATTTGTTTTTTTTCACCTCTAGAAGAAGGACTAACTATTAATCCATTTCATTAAATATGTACCTGAATGAGTGTCACGTGTTTTTCCATGGAGAATATCTTCTATCACTATACTTTACCTACCACGACAGAAATTCAACTGTTACATAAAGAAATTATATGAAGAAAATAGAAATTGCCCTTGCTCATCATGGAAAAAGAGACTATCTCTGCTGCATCCTCCGGGACGTCTTGGCCACACGGCAATAATGCACCATGTTGGCTGGGCTCCCTGCTTCTTTTGATACCCCTGGGACTGGCTTAGCAGGGAAAAGAAACAGAAGCAGAGCATTGGCAGTTCTCATTTAAGTGATTATCTTGCTACCTGCAAGACCAATTGGGAAGGTTTGTGTGTGAGAGGTACAGCCAACCTCCTGGCTTCCCAAACAATGACACAATGCCTACTGTACACCTAGAGCGAGGAGGCAGCTTGAAGAGGCAGGAGCTCACTGCCTCAGATGCTTAGCACCTGGCTGTGCTGTGAGCTAGCAGGAGCGCTCACCACACTCTGTGCTGCAAAAATCACAGGAAGGGCTGTTTATAAACCTGGGAAAGGAGGAAGTTTCTTTAAAAGGAAAAGCCTTTAGAAGAAATTCAGCTGCCTGGTACATAATCTGTTTCCCCTGCCTTCGTCTTCCTGGGGACCTTGCAGTAAGTAATTCAAAAAATGACCATTGTAGTTTAGAAAACACCACAGAGAGTTCTTGGAAGCCAAGGCAGTAGAGGCAGTTTACGGGAGGCTTCAGTTGGGAGCTAGTGGACGCATTTTATCCTAAATTGCTGAATATCAAGACTCTATGTGAAAATGATCAGGTGAGTATCTTTAACCCCATTTTGCCTGAAGTCTTTTGGGCACGCTGCAGGTATCTCCATGCTTAATAAAACATGCCAATAAGGCAAAAGAAAGGACCGTGCTGAATTCTAATAAGCTCAAAGTCAAACATTTACTGCAAATTCAGATGGATAACACAGAACTCAATCACAGTTCCAAATCACAGCCATTAGACACTTTGTTGATTTCGTGCAATTTACCAAGATGAAAAAGATCCACCACATTGCAGTGTAGCTCTTCTGCATACAGAAAATCTAATGAAACCACGGGGGAAATTAGTTTTAACAGTAGTGCCTAACTGTCCATCTTTTTATGGCTAGTCACAAATTTAATCTTTCACTATTCTCTGGTTTTCAGCTTTTCCATTGTTTTGCTTTACAAAGCTTAAGATGAATCTGAATTATTACCGAAAATGATCATCATTTAAATTGAACTATATCCCCCCTTCTCTCTCTTTCACACAGACACACACACACACACACACACTTCATTCGAAGCAAACATCAACCAATAGATTTTACTCCCAGAAACCTGATAGAGTGAAAGAGAGAGAGACAAAAAGAGAAGCAGAGTGAAAGAGTAGAGTTGCTCCTGGCAGTCTGTGAACAAATGTGTTTTCTCTCCACCTCCCTCCTTGTTAATGTGTTAAGAGTATTACTTTAGAATGCTTTTACAGGACTCCAAAGATTATCACCACCATGTTTCAGAATCACACATAGAATTATAATTTCCATTCTAAACCAAGTGCCAGCCTGAGCCCCAGGAAATGCCTTGTTCTTGCTGCTTCCCACTGTTCAAGAAACTCTTAATGTGGAAGTCATTGGAGGTTTGAAAAGACCGAACACGAAGCCACACTGCTTTCCTCCTCTTAAATCCCTGCCGAAGAGTCACCCCTACCCAACTGCTTTTACCTACATTGGCCTCCTCCAGACAGCTTAATCCCAACCTACAATATTGAACATTCCTGACTCCTACATTCCACTGACCCCCTAATCCTTTAAATCTCCTCCCTACTCCCCTTCTCTACATTCCGTGGATTTATCAAACTTTTGTAATTCAGGATTAGTTTGCATATTTACCTTGGGTCACTCTGGGATACCCAGAACTATTCTAGGGCTCAGTTGAGTTGGCATTCCCTGAAGAAGTGAGAGATAGGTGACCTATAAATCCAGAGATTAGGACACTATCAAGTGTCCTAAATGCTAAATTTAACATACCAGATTTCGCAAATAAAAATATAAGGTATCCAATTAAATTTGAATTTCAGATAAACAGTATCTTTTGTAGAAGCATGTCCTTTGCAATATTCAGGGTGTACTTAGAACCAAACTGTATTTGTTGTTTACCTGGCATTCGGGTTTATCTAAACACTCGATATTTTATCGGGCAACCTTAGATGAGTCTGGACATGGTGAGGAGGAAGTCAAGACTCAATTAACTAATAGTATCACAAAAGCATAGCTCAACAAAGTGACATACATGATCCATGCATGCCTCGCCTCAGAGTTTAGAAGAGAGCCTGTAACAAAAAGGGCAAATCAAGGCATGCAACTGCCCTTCCCTTGCCCAATACCCATGGCCAACATCCTTGATCAGTCAAGATACCCCTTTCTGGCTTCAACACAACCCCTCAGGCATCTATTACAAATCAATCAGATCTTGCTTGTGAGATGAAACTTTTTTGTAATCCTTGGCCTAGACAGGACTGAGAAGGTGGAAATATGTAGAATTACTCGGGCTTAGTTCCCAGGCAAATCTCAGTGCGTTTTCCTATATTCTCTGAAAAGCAAGGGGTGGGGGGGAATCTATCACCTTAAAAAGCTATAAAATTCCAGAGTTGTCACTAGATAACTCAGTTGGGGCCTTGATCATAAATGATTCTCTTGTAGTGGCTCTGAAATATGGATTCTAATCTACACTGGGTCTCCTGGTAATGCACATTCTTTGATTCTTACAGCGAAATGATGCATAATTCATATACTGTCATTTTTACATACACAGAATGATCACGTATTGGCCACCTAGTGAAGGAATGAGTTAAAGTTACCAAAATAGTGTATTGGCAAAATTTAATTCTTGTTTGAGTAGAGCTTCCTGATGATTCTAATTCAGGATCCTACATGACCATGTAACGCTAGAAGGTTGCACAACTTGTCAAATTCCTGCAGATTTCAGGAAGCATCCTTGGTTATTGATGCGGTCTTCACATGGTCATGGTTTCCAAATGCCTTCTACTTAGGAATTACTTTTGGCTTAACTTCTCTATTCACAGTTAACTTTGTTGTGGATTGTTTGGTTAACCCCAGCATGTATAGTGATATATGCTTCTATCAATGGTACTTGAAGACCATAATTTTGCAATCACTAGGCTTTAAGTCATGTATACATTGTGATTCAAATACGAGTCATCTCCACCACTATGCTAAGGCAAACCACAAAAATGTGCTTATACAGTTACATTTTCCCTATTATTACTATATTCTTTTCCCTCCACAGGGTGGGAATGGATAGAATAAGTGGGCCTTGGGGTCTTTTCCCCTGCCAATCACACTATGGTAAAATATAGTTTGAGAAATATTTTTCCAGAATAGTGATTGTCAACTGTAATCAGGTGATATTAAGTACTAATAAATTAATGATATCATTAAGTCAAATTTTTCATATCAAAAAAAATGTTATCCCAAGAAATATTAATTTTATGATAATGGAATCTCAATCAAAATCACATTGCTTTTTTTTTAATTAGACTAAGCATGATTGACTGTAGTTCTTTTTCCATGAATATTTGTCTCCCTTTATTCTTTATTATGCTTACAGATAGTTGCTAGCAATCAAGTAATGGCAAAAGCCAGATCTTTTTAAAAGTGTATAGATGAGAACTTTAAGATACAAAGCAGATGAACATAAGGGAAGGGAAGCAAAAATAATATAAAAACATGGAAGGGGAAAATCATAAGAGACTCTTAAATGTGGAGAACAAACAGAGGGTTACTGGAGAGGCTGTGGGAGGGGAGATGGGCTACATGGGTGAGGGGCATTAAGGAATCTACTCTGAAATCATTGTTGCACTATATCCTAACTAACTTGAATGTAAATTTTAAAAAATATTCAATAAAAAACATTTTTTAAAGTTTATAGAAAAAAAAAATCTTTGAATTGACAAAGTGTTTTCCATGTAATTTATTCTTCCTGAAAACTGGGAAAGTACTTCCTGTATTCTAATTCACGGCTAGGCTTCTTTTGCTTCTTCAGGAACACAAACCAGATGGATTACAAACTATTGGTGACTTATGAAATCAGTGGAGTGGGTATTGACCAGTCTTTTTTTTTTTTAAGTTTATTTATTTATTGTGTGAGAGAGAGAAAGAGTGAGTGGAGTAGAGGCAGAGAGAGAGGGAGAGAGAGAAACCCAAGCAGGCTCTGCACTGTCAGCACAGAGCCCAATGTGGGACTTGAACTCACAAACCATGAGATCATGAGATCATGACCCGAGTCAAAGTCGGATGCTTAACCAAATGAGCCACCCAGGTGCCCCCAATATTTTTTTTTTCAGAATCGGACATAATAGCACAGCACAGCATGTTATAGACCACATACATTTTTCCTCCTGAAAATTTTTCTTCAGGTGCGTGTGCATGCATACACATCTTCCAGGTCACAACGTAAAATGAATGTCTTGCCTTGTGGGAGGGTTTGGGTTAAAAAACCTGAAAAACATTATTCTAGAGTAATGCTTCTCAAACTCAATGCACAAAAATTACCTAGGAATGTTGTTAAAATGCAGTTTCTGATTCAGTAGATCCACATAGAGTATTACATTTTGCATTTCCAGAGAACTCTGAAGTGATTCTGATGCTGCTGGTCCAGGAGCTCACAGTTGGAGTAGCAACAGCCTAGAGAAAGGGCCACAAGCCACATGCAGGGGCAAACTAGCCCCCTACACGAAGAGTGAAAGGAGCCCTATATCCCTATGTGCCCCACGAGGGATAGCATGAGGAGCTCCCCACCACAGGATCTGGCTAAGGTAGTTTTTTTCTACCAGAACCTAAACCTACTTATCTCCTCACTTCTGTCATCTCCTTCCCTCTCCTCCTACTGTGTGTCGTCCAGAACTGTGGAAAGATTATCAATGCAAGTCACTGACATGAAACAGCTCAGGAAGGAACGCTGCACAGTTGATGAGGACTCTGAGCTAGAGTTACCCCAATATCTGGGGTCTGTCATTCAAGTGAACTGTCCAAAACGCAAATCCGACGGTCCCACTTTAGTGGTTCCTCACTGTGTGTGGATTGAGTCCCCACTTAGGACACACTCTGTGTCCCTCCAGCCTTATTTTCGTTCACTCCATTTCCCAGAACCCAGCTGCCTTTTCAGGTCATCTATGTGTTCTTGCACCATCTGGGCAACTCCTATTCATCCTTCAGAATTCCCCTTTGAATGTGCCCCTAACTATTCCCTTCCGGTATACTCACGCACGCACACATCCAGTCACACACACATACACACACACCTGGTTGGGTTAGAGCAGTGGTCCCCAATCCTGGCTTCATATTGCAATGTCAGTGTGACTTTTTTTTTTTTTTTTAATTTACGCCTGCCCTACTTTTAGAGCTTTAACTGGACCTAACTCCGTGTGTGTGTGTGTGTGTGTGTGCACGCGCGTGCACACGTGCTTGCATTCCAGGGGTAGCTTTGTCCCTGGTAAAAGAGAATTTGAAGTTCCCACATTAATCATTAACTGCCTCCACAGGGTTTACTGCCTGCCCTCCTACTCTAAATATTCTTGCCACTCTGAGGATTTTCAGTTGATATCAAGTAGTCAATTATATTTCTTTCATTTTAGGATATATTTGTTCTTCAAAAAAAATCTTTCAGCTAAGCATCAACACCTTTCTCAGTGAATTACTGATTTGCCTTAAGTAGAAGTGTTCTCTGTCCCCTTAACTGCTGCCCTACAGATGTTTGCGCTCTGCATATGATGCTTTTGGTGTTCCCAAAGCCATCCTTAAGCTCTTGGTTATATCTGGGTCAAGTGCAAAGGTAGTCTAAGAATGGTATTATTCTTATAGATATTATTCAGGATTAGCTGAAGAATGATAGGACAAGTATGCAGAGCATATGTTCTCCTTTGATAATACAGTCTCCTCAAGATTTCCGGTTGGATTCCGATACCTTATTTATCTATTAGTATTAGGGAATGATGTGTTCTATATAAAATACTTTTCTAGGATATTAAAACTTCACCCCTTATGTATATTTTATTAAGTAGATGTTCAATGCTTTTTTGAAAAGGGCATGGTATTTTAATTTTAATCATTTTACATTAAATATTCCTAAACCAAATGACACACTTGTTTGCTTTATTAAACATGAAGTTCTAAATTTAATCTGTTCTTTGTTAGCATTATGACTACCCATCTTTATCATAAAAATTTAGAGGTGTTTGTTGTTGGGGGTGTTGTTGTTGGCTTATCTTCTTTCTTCAGCCTTCCCTTCCTTTATCAGCTCTTTTCAATGCATTTTAGCTTTGAGCAAAATGACCAAGTCAGTAGAATTATAAGAAAAGAGTACAAGCCAGTAGAGAATGGGAGTCAGGAAACCTGAGTTCTAGTCCTGATTAATTTTTAACCAATGATCTGAGCTTGGATAATCCCACTCCCCTGCTTCAGTTAGCTTATCTGAAAGGCATGTGAGTGACAGGATCTTGAAGCCCCCCTCCAGTTCTAGAAGTTCCCTTCCCACCCCTTCTCCTGGTGAATTGCCATCCTGCCCTCCGTTCCCACACGCTCCCGATCTTCACACTCATACTGCAGCCTGGGAAGTGCTTCTCCCACCAGGATGCTCAACACCTTGCTCCACCTTCTTACTCTTTCTCTGGTCCCAAGGAGACATCGCCACTTCCTGGACACCTATTTCCGAGCTCTAAATCTTGGATTATATGCCTCTCCTGAGTACTCCCATGATATCCCTACCATTTGTATGTGCTGTGAGTAATTGTCTCACTCCACCAGACTGGGTAACTGCTGGAGGGAAGGCGCTTGTTTCATTGTCCCCCAGCCCCAGCGCAGGTCCTGGCACACAGGAAGGGATGGGGCATTGGCAAGGGACTTAATGAAAAAGTACCTTCATTTACTCAGGAAATCAATAAACCCAAATGATCACAAGGCTCCCTTAAAAAGCAGGATGCAAGAACTCAGAACACTAGATTTCCTTTTGTTCTCTTTCATTGTGACTAAAACAGCTAGAAATGTTCCCTGGATAAGCTTCTTCCCCATATATGTAGGATAGCTCCCTAGATAAGCTGTTTTTCTATGCATGTAGAAAACTTTCATTTTGTTGTAAGTCTTCCAAAAACATAGGGTGAGGATTATGTGTTTCTCTCCTTTCGTCACTTCTTTTTTTTTTTTTAATTTTTAATGGTTTTTTTTTTTTTACTTATTTCTGAGAGAGAGATGACGTGAGCAGGGGAGGGTCAGAGAGAGAGGGAGATACAGAATCTGAAACAGGATCCAGGCTCTGAGCTAGCTGTCAGCACAGAACCTGATGCAGGGCTCGAACCCACGAACCGTGAGATCATGACCTGAGCCAAAGTCGGACGCTTAACCTACTGAGCCACCCAGGCGCCCCATAACTTCTTAAGGTAAGGTGTCTGATTCAAGGGAGATGTGAACAGAAGTGACTTCACCATAGATTGGATCAATCTTAACCCTAATATCTCCCTTAGATCCTGCCTAGAGCACACAAAAAGCCCTTCTCTGTTCTTTCTCTCTTTAAAAGTTAAAGACAGGAAAACACCAATAAAGCTTCCTTGCATTGGAATTCTGTCAATAACTACAGGGAACTGGATCATCACGATAGTGTTTTATGAGAATTTCTCATTTTGCATCTATGCCTTCCAAAGATGTAGAAAAACTACCATAGATTCATCTGCAAAGAATGAGTTGCATCCAAAGAAGTTTCACAGCATGAAAGGCAAGTTACTCCTAACTTTTTCTATTTTGTTACCTGGCAAGAATTATTTATCTCTCCTTAAAGAGCTTAGAGGGGCACCTGGGTGGCTCAGTTGATTAGGTATTCGACTTTGGCTCAGGTCATGATCTCACCATTGGTGAGTTCAAGCCCCACATTGGGCTCTGTGCTGAAAGCTCAGAGCCTGGAGAGCCTGGAGCTCTGCCCCTCCCCTGCTCATGCTCTTTCTCTCTCTCAAAAATAAACAAACATTAAAATTTTTTTAAAGAACTTAGAGGTGGCTAACTGCGTATTATTGAGAGATTCTTAATTCAATTAATTGACATTTTTAATGACATGCTGCCTGAAATCTCCCTTCCGATAAAAGATGTGATATTAGTACACATCGTCCTTATGTACTAAATATGTTTTTTTCCTTTTCCTTGGAAAAGAAATTTCCTCAGAAATTCTTCTGAGTTGACCAACCCCAAAATATTTTGCCTTAGGGTGAGCATAACCATCCAGTAGAAGCTCATTGTTTTTATGTCAAAGCTACATTTAGTTAGATGGTAAAAATCCTACCAGTCAGTTTCACTTATTAATCTGTAAATATATATAAGAGAGTTTGATTTTTCCAAATTCTTAGTAATCATAGAACAAGATTTGTCCTACATGCTAAAAATGGCATAAGAAAGATTCCTCGAAGACCCACTAAGTCTCTGTTGGCACCACCGAATTTTTGGTTTCTTAAGAAAAAGAACTAGAAGGAATAACAATTGAGTAGAAGGAAAAAAGAGGTTACAAAAAAATTTTTTTAAGCTCTTCAAATTGCACAATTAAGACATATCCAGAATAGCAAATTTTGGAAAGACAGCATTGCGGTATTTGTTTTGCAGAATAAAAGTCTAAGAACTGGCTTGTTTACTAGAAGCTTTTGCTGCTGTTATCATCCTTTTATAAATAATGTTTTCACATATATAGAGACAAGTAGCTTCCTGTATTAAAATTGTGCAACTGTTCCCTGGCTCTAAAAGTTTCATTGTCCATGTATGAATGCTAATACACATAGCCTAGAATTCTTATTAATGTGTGATTTACATACTCACCCCTAGGAAACATTTACCCCCCCCTTCTTTCTGATACTCAATTGCCTACTTGTCCTTCTGTCACGTGGGAGAAATCTGAGAGGAGTTTAGGACTTTTGCCAAATTCTCTAAATTCTTTAATTCACATGGTTTTAGTACAATGAAACAAGAAATCTGAAGGGTATTCTCTGAGCAGAAAGACACCTCCTTATTAAAGGAATACAGTAAAACAAACCTTTAATCTAGGACACTTGACTGGACTGTGAGAAAGATGACATATTGGATTGTTACAGGAAGTTCTTTCCCAAAGCAACTTGAGCCAACTCTGAATATCAGAGTCCATTGCATGGTTCAGCCAGAAAGTTAGTTTGTCCAGACCGTGGAGCTAAGACGTCCTCTACCAAGGAGACCTAGGTCAGTGCTACTGAAAATTTCCTCCAGGTACTAATGCTGTCTCCAAACTGTTTATTACCCATCCATGGTACTATATGCATAGAAATTGAAAGTATTTAGGAACTTTGTAGTCAGCTGACTTGCCTAATCAGCAGACATGTTTGTCAGTATTTTCTTTCCTTGGAAATAAGGCATGAAAACTTGTCATTCTCCATGTATAGTGTGAAAAGCCATGATGTAGGTGTTCCTTAGGGCACTTCTAGATTGCAGCCATCAAGGGTGTTGTTGGTGATGAAGACACATACTGTGGAAAGAGCCATTCAAACACAGAAGACACAGCTGCCTAGGGTGCCGCGAACTATTTGAAACCTTCCTGGGAAATCACCCTCTTGTGAGGAGGAATACCATCAGAACTACCCAACAAACATCAGGAAGACTGTTGGAGGGGTTTTGTTGGGGTTTTTTTGACATTACACCTTCATGAGAAAAAGAAAAATATAATAATTTCTCACTAGGAAATGGTACTGGAGACTTCCCCCCTAAATTAGATGGGGGCTCAAGATAATTCACAACTCTAAACTGGTAAATGGTCCACAGAATTTCAGCTGAGATACAGTAATATAGTAAAAGATCCTTCATTCTGCAAGTTCATTGTCCAGAAGGATTTTAAACAGAATTAAGAACACAGTGGATTGGAGTATCTGTTATTCTACCAAGAAGTTAGATGAACTTAGACTATCAAAGAATCTGGGAATATCATAAAAGAATTGTGGCTTAGAGATAGTTCTTCAAAATCCTATTCCCTTCTTGATGGCATGAAACTCAAAATAGAATATGTGTAAACTAGAAATATCCAAAACTACTAAGTAAGGCAAGCCATTTTCAATATTAATCTATCAGTGAATATTGTCAGAGAAAACTGAGAAAGATTTCCATTTGGCCCCATAAGGCATTTTTTCAAGTTAGAATGACACTCCAAGTGACTTTAAGGACATCGTATACCCATTTAAAGTGCATCTTATGCCAATTTACTTGATTTGCAAAACTAATTGGTGCTGCCCAAAGGTGAATAGTTTAATGCTTGAGGTTCTCCATGATATCCATTAGCATCTGAAAAGGAAAGGATGCTGAATATCATATCTACTCAGACTTACTGGCCCTAGTTGCCTGGAGATATAAAAGCTAACCATAGGAGGGAATATCTAGAAGTCTGATGGGCACTGACTTTCTATTTCTCAAAGTAGAATGTCAATAAATGGGCTATATTCTATTTTTTTCATGTTTATTTATTTTTGAGAGAGACAGAGAGAGGAAAGAGAGAGACAGAGCATGAGTGGGGGAAGAGCAGAGAGAGAGACAGAATCCAAAGCAGGCTTCAGCTCTGAGGTGTCAGCACAGAGCCTGACGCAGGGTTTGAACCCATGAACCATGAGATCATAACCTGAGCCAAAGTCAGGCATTTGACTGTGCCAGCCAGGTGCTCCAGTGAGCTGTATTCAAATGATTTTAATTGAATGCATATTTGAGGATTCCATGAACATGTTACCCCCATGTTACAAGTCTATGAGAAAGATGTGTATTTTGCAACTTTTTATCTAGATGGGACTTTAAGAGCTATTAAGAAACATTGAGATTCACCATTCATTCCCATTGGACACTCATTAGAACAGCTGAATAGCACTACGTAAAATTTTCCAGAAACACATCTATAACACTCCCTAAAATAACATTTCAGAACTGACTCCCAACTTTTGATGTTTTACTGAGAGCCTAGGCTGAACACTGGTGTGTGTTCTAGCATTAACTGTAAAGGTTGGGATGTGGGGTTTCTACTCAACATTCCAGGAAGCTAAGGCAATAAAGTCCCACCTCCCCTGGCTGCCTTTGTCTATAGCTACGTTGAACCCAATGTTGAATAGAAAGTCACATGATAAAAGGAGTACACATTGTGCAGAATGTTAAAAAGGCATTTGTTAGCTTCGTAAAGTGGACACATTCATAGCAAACAACTGGAAAGCTACTCCTTACCAAGTGATAGGAGAAAAATTTAAATAAAGCCCCTACTAAAACACAATCTACAATAACTTTTACCAATCAAAAAACTGGTGAGGCAAATAACCAAAAGATCTCTAGTGTTATGGATGGGTCAATAATTTGAGCATTGGTAGAATTTTTAGTCACAAAACAATAATTCCCCTTATTATAAATTCAAAAGCTCAGCATGACATTGTACAGCAGGGACACCAAATAGAAAGAAGCTGTCTGTGATTGGATCACCTTACCATCCATTCATATTGGAGACATCCCCCAAAAACATGTTTACCTGTTATTCAAATGCAGTTATGGTTGATCCTGTATTTAAATATTTGAAGTGTTTTCTTATACTAGAAAAAAAATGATAATAGAAGCAAAGAAATGCTATGATGTTTCACTTTTACCACGTGATATGTTTATCTTAAGTAATTTAAGAGAAATCATATTTCCCTCCTCCCTTTTCTCCTTCTCCTCCTGCTCCTCTTTTTTCTTGTTCGTGTCCTTCTTCTGTATCATTTCCACCTCAGAAAGATGGCGGAGCCAACAACAGCAGCCTTAGAAATTTCCTTGTGGGGGAGGGGAGGGTGGTGTCATCTGAAAATTCCACTTTTAGAAAATAAAAGTGAACATTCAGCATCAATTGTGAACTGTTCCCTCTCCAAGACCAAGGCCCCAAAGCCCCCCTGTGGGCCACCAGTTAGGATGGCCAGTTCCCTGGGAAGTCTTTGCAATCCCTTCACTTTGATGACTTTGTAAACATTGTGGTGACCAGTAGCAGACCCAGGGCAAGATTCTTCCCTTCTTCCCTTCCTGATGCGCTCTGTCCAGTAACAAAATCCACCAAGAAAGAGGAAAAAAAGTAGACAAATATTGCACTTGAATGCCATCTCCCCATACGTACAGAAGATTTGGAAATGTCGCAGAATGCATTTAATCCCAGAGAAGGCCAAGAGGAAGGGTCAGGAGTAGAAAGCAGTGAAGGCTTATGTTCTAAATATGAATATCGGTTTCGAAAAGCTCTCTGTTTCTGAACCTGAATAAGTTCATTTAACCTCCCTGCTTGCATTTTACCACCCAGATTGGAGGGACTAATTCAGAACAGAACTAATCTGAGCACCCCACTGAGGTTAGTATTTCTAAAACGCTTCACACTGTATAAAAGGGGGCTGTAGGTGCCAAATGCTATTACTGTCCACTCCTGCCATGTTTCAAATTGACCTCTAACCTCTGATACAATGGAGTGTGAAACCAGCTTTGAGATTTATGTAATGCCAAGCCAGCTGCAAGGGAAAATAGAAAAAGTAAGTCTGGCTGAGTAAGCCCTATCATACCACAATTTCACAGTTGAACCAAAAGTAGTTCAAATTCAAATTGTAGGGTGTAGAGAGCCTAAACTTTGAAGTCCGTGCCCTGGAAAGTGAAAGGGAGAGCTTGCTTCTATGTGCAAGTTAACCCTTACGTAGGACAAGATCAGGAAACATAATTCCAGCCTCTGCTATAAGCTTCTCTTAAGTTATTGAGTTCAAGTAACCACAATAATATTAGCAATGATAATGACTGCAGTTCAATTTTAATGATCCCTATTGTGTACCCTGAGGAGTGCTAAATGTTTGACATGTATTACCTCACATGCACGTCAGAACTCCACAATAAAGGCTAGTATCTTCTTACTCCCATATTACATAGAAGGTCTATAGAGGCTAAATACATTGGAGTCACTTGGAGAGCAACCAGGGAAGCCATGATCCAAATTCACCTGACTTCACGGAGCACAAAACATGACCAAACATCTATTCTGAGGAAAAAATTTTTGGCTGGGAACCAGCAGACGGATAGGAGGACACTGAAGCACAGTACTTCTCTCAACACTTGCCTAACTCTGAAACCATTTACTTTTCAACATTCCGTGACTCCCAGAGCTGCGGCCTAAAGGTTTGTACAGGAATGTGCGGGCTGCAGATGAATCTCTAGCCCTTGCCGTGTCTTCTCTGTAAAATTCTCATTTAAGTCTATAATACTCTCAGCCAGATCCCTTTCATGTTGTGAAGGGTTTCTTTAGAGAATTTTATTACATATGAGGCCCCAGGGCCACATGTCCACTGTGGACATATATATATACATATATATATACATATATATGTATATATATGTATATATATATATATTTTTCCCCCTTGAGAAGAAGGACTGGCTTCAGAGTGCCTTTGACCATTGAACTTCTACCCCATGGCGCTCTTCATTTCACTCCTGAAGACACACATGCCCTCTGCATCCCCAAGCCACCCCAAACATTCTTGACAGTCTGGAAAATATCCCAAAGAAACACAAGCACTCNAATTTGGGAAAGTTTTACACATAAAAGCCAAAAAAATTTTTATTAAAAAAAAAATGCCTGTCAGTTTAAAGGGAGATTTTTTTTTTTTACACAGTGCTTGAGATTCTTTTCTTTTCCACAGCTGTACTCTAGTTGTGACATAAAAATCTGAATGAGTGACTGACTCCTTATATTTCGATTCTTTATAAAGCATTGCTAGAAAATTACATGTAATGTGCTCTACCATGATTTGCCTTGTTTCTCCTATTTTTTTAATGTTTATTTATTTCTGAGAGAGAGAATGAGAGAGACAGTGGGTNCTCTTTCTACGTTAATGAGGCTACCATTGTCTAAGTATCTGTTCATAGTTACAGGAAGTCGGCAAGAGAAAAATCGGAAAGGACTGAGATAAAACCTGGCAAGGTCAGTGAGACCTGGCACAGAGGTCTACATGCCTTGGGAGGACCTGAGTGTAGGAGTGAAGGTAGAAACGGTGGGTAAGAACAGAGGAATAAGAAAAAAGTATTGAAAATCCAATTTGGAGTAACTGGCCCAATCAGATGTAATGAGCAAAGGTAAAAGAGCTGAATTCAGGAGCCAAATCCAGAAGTCCAGGCTAAGCAGAGCAACAGCAGAGGTCAAATCGAAAACCTGCCCACCTAGCTAGAATTCTGGAATTCAAATGAGAAAGGAGGAAATTTGACACTTCAAAGGAGTTAAAGCACATCTCCACAACTGGACTGGGAAGATTCAACCAACACAGCCTTGATTGAAACACCCTCTTACACTGTCCAACAGGGACTAATGGGAGGCGCCCACCCACAGATGGACTGTCCTCAGTGACTGAGCAAAGGTAGAAACCCAGGAGCCCAGATCACCCTCTCAGGGAATGTGCTGTCTTCTCAAAAGCAAATATGTACAAAGAATAATAAAATATTTATTGACTAGAACCAAAGAATGTAGAATCGGTAAATGTAAATTCCCTCCTTTTTAGTCCTACTATACTTATATTAGAAAACATGGTGTTCATTTATGACACTCTTCTGGGAATCCTATAGGCTGAATCTTTCGGTTCTTACCTGATTCTGTAGAGCTGCTCTGAAAGATGGCTTAGGGTAAGGCTCCTGACCATTTATCCAAGCAATATCCTTTTCACTTCTGCCAAGATCAGCTAACCCTTGCTAACCCAGTTCAAAAACTCAACCTCTGCCCCTCATTAATGAAATCTAAGATGAGGGACAGTATGGTAGATAGAATAATGGCCCCCCAAAGATGTCCAGACTCTAACCCCTAGAACTCAGGAATATGTTTCATTACATGGCAAGGGAGAATAAAGGTTGCAAATGGAATTGAGTTTGTTAATAGGCCAACGTTAAATGGAAAGATTATACCAGATAATCTGTGGGGGCCCAATGTAATCACAAGGGAGTTTTGTAAGTGTAAGAAGGGGCAGAAGAGGTGTCAGAGTCAGAAAAGATGTAATGATGAACGTGAACGTTGGAGTAATACACATGAGAAGGACCCAATACCCCATTGCTGGCTTCACAATTGGAAAGGAGCCATGGGACAAGAAATGGTAGCAGCCTCCAGAAGCTGGAAAAGACATGGAAACAGATTCTCCCCTACAATTTCCAGAAAGGAGCACATGCTTGCCAATACCATCATTTTAGCTGAGTGAGACCCACAACAGACTTCTGGCCTACAAAACTGTAAGATAATTAATTTATGTTGTCATAAGCCATAAATTTATGGTGATATTTTAAGTTCCCATAGAAAACATAATTTTCAAAAGGTACCACATGGTTCTGAGGCATCAATGAGGCATTCAAATGCAAGACAGGAGGGATTTCCCATGCAGAGAAAATTTCCCATATTAAAGATTGCAATCATTGTCTCCCCACATGTATAAGATGACGAGGCCCCAAATGTCTTTTGGGTACAAGGAATGTGTTGCTATGCAATATAATGGTGAAGAATCTAGGTTGAGAAGTCAGACAAAACTAGTTAGCAAGCATTGCCAACATATAATTATCCAGAAATGACTATATATATACTGTTTATTCTGGGATGTGGATTGTTTGAAGAATGCAACTTTTCGACCCCTCCTTCTTGCTCTCCACTTCTCAGACATAGAAAGGGGAAATAGACCAATTTTTCCAATTCAGACCCTCACCTCTAACACTGTCAAGAAGCAAAGAGTGTTAGGAGGAAGATGACACTGTTTATTGCTCCTGAAACTCACTCATGGCGTTGAGTCAAAGGGCCAGGTATTCCAAACACTTGAAAACAGAGAAAAAAAGTCATAATTCCCAATCCATATAGAAACATGTCCATTAAATATTACTTTTAATATTGAAGAGTACTGTTTCTCAAGTTTTGTATAAAGAACACAGATTTCCAAAGACAGCATCATTTCACTTGCCACTTTTCCTGATGGAAGGGAAAGAAGAGGTGATTCCAAATCAGCTATCATGGAGCCCACTACTCTGGTATGCTTCCTACTTAAAAGATAAAACTATTTGGAAGATATTTTTTCTAAGTGAACATTGATCAGTTCTACCCAGAAAAAGCTCTCTTCATATCATTTTATTAAACTTTTTCTTCCTAAGAAATACAGAGCAAGAGAAATAGAAAAACATTTCATAAGAAAGCTGAGAAAATAGTAGAATATTCATAGAAAAGAGAGATCATGATGCCATGCCAGATGAATAACGCCCCTTTGTACCCCAGGGGCATCTGGGGGAAGCCACATACGTATGTTGCAATGGAATCATGTCATCATTTCTCTGAATCTGAGGGGAGGGTTTGCTCTATATAAACTGTGGTCACAGAAGCTAACTGAGCTCACTTCTGTTACATTTGTGGCCAGGAGAAGAATTGCACGTAATTATGCATCTTTGTTGGCCATGCGTGGAAACAAATCCTGGAAATGAAACCAACTCTTCTATCAACTCCTCCAAGTACTTATCCACCGAATTTACCAGACCTCGAGAGGATGAACCTGGAAACTCGAGCATGATGCTTCCCTTGACCAAGGTGTGTAGGTCAGGAGAGAATGGAATCTTGCACAATGCGACAGGGAGCCAGGAGAGGGTATCTGAGAATCACTTCGTAAATGAAGGACCACTCCAGCCGCCTAATACATCAGCAGCAGCTGTTTTGGCACCCAGTTATTGAGTTCACAAAGACTTATTTGACAGTGCAAATATACAACGTGGCATGTGTATCTGTGTATGTTTTTAATGACCTACACACAGGCTACTATTTTATAGTGACTTCCAGCAGAGAGAGGAAAAAACAAGATTCAACTATAGAAGCTGTCTATATTTAATATTTCTGTTAGTTTTCTGTCTGCCAGTCTGGCAGATTGGCCCAATTGGAAAAACAACATCTATGATTGCTGAAACAGTTCCTGGCTACATTTGGCACCCTCAATCACTGTACGACACAGAAATCCCTGTCTGAAAATCTAAGGCAAGAGAGGCCAGGCTTTGTGGACCACCAAGGCTTATCTGTTTGTCTTTATTTCAAGATCCAAATTCTAGTGTCATTCCTCAAACCAATAGCATAGCAGTGCACAACATTTCACATAAACAAAGCAAACTCTATGCAAATCCTTGGGTTAACTGGATGTCATTGGTCCCGTGTCACCGTAAAAAAAGAAATGAATCTGTCTCCTGTTTTCTGCTTTGTTTTGTTTCTCTAGGCCAAGAAAAAAAAACACCCAAACTTTTATTCATTCCACTCAAACTCTATTTTTAAGTAGGAGTAGAATTAAAGTACTTTTTGTATACATTGATATACAAATACGAAAAATACAATTGACGTCATGTGCTTTTGATTACTCTTTGGCCAACAAAACTCCTAAATGTGGCAAAAATTTTTTAAAAGCATTTGAACCTGAAATTGGAGGTGCCAAGTCTGAAACTTGGTCCTGATTCTTAGTAGCTGGGAGAGATTTGACAACTCACTCAACGCTCTGAGTCACCCAGCCTCACACTATTGGAACATCAAATAGGATTCCATGTCTGGTAAAAGGCAAAGTCCCATTCAAATGTAACATGATATTCTAGAAAATTGAGAGAACACGTCAGTCTGTAGGTAGCATTTAAATCAAAGCTTACCATCAATAAATATATAATTCTTAAAAAGAAAAAAGGCTGAAAATACTATTTCCAACCTTCATCAGTGTTCATCTGTGCTCTTGTGGAGTGAAGAAACTGTAATATTTGGTCCCACGTCTAATTAGGTCCTGGAAATTCAGCAGGATGTGAATGGCAGTTTTGTTTCTATGCAAGAAGTCCTGGCAACTAGAACATCTTTTTTTTTTCTCTCTCTCTCTCTCAGCACATCAACATTCCATACCACAAATTACTGGCATAGACTGCCTGCAGAATCAGCTACCTTACCCTTAACCCTTTGGCTGCCAAAGGATGGGAAGTATGCATTATCACCAGAGACAATGGCCCAGGAGACCGGCACTGGGGAAGACTGAGAATACCTTGAATGATTCTTTGAGTTGGTTATCTGAATAAAGCATGAGCTTTAAAGTCAGGCTGTAGTCATTTCATCCTTGATTACACCATTTTCCTTTTCCCATCTGTAGACTGACATAACAATAATTCACAGGATAATAGTGTTGTTGTGAAGTTTATTAAGATAATTTCAGATGAGTGCCCCAAATGGCCAGCAACACTCAGTAAAAGGTTGCTATTATTCTTATTATCAGCTGTGAGCTAATGTTTTAGAATGTTTTAATGCCCGCCCAAATTTCCTATGCTTGAAAAACAGTTAGTTATGAAACAAATGAAAATATACAATATTATCTAAATAATAGCGTGTTCATATTTATTTTTTTAGAATAAGTACATTCTTGCAATGGAAAGAGCTCCACTCTTCCTCCCTCACACATGCATTAGCTCAAGCTGGAAAACTAATGTGTTCTAACTTTTCCTCTAATCAGTTTTCAAATCCTGTCAATCTAATCTCTAAAATCCTCTCTCGGAGTCCCCATCCCCGCTCCTCTCATTGCTCATGGTCTGCCCCGGATCTCACCACCACTCTCTCCAACAACGTCTTAGTCTCTTACTTTGTCTTCATGCTTCCAATCTCCTCCCCCAACCCATGCTCTACACTGCCACCCATTTCTGGATTAAAACTGTGACCTGACCCCTGGGCCGCATGAAGAATGATCATCCAGTATGACCTCATTAATCAAAATATTCAAATTTCTGAGTGTGATATATAGCTTGCTTCATAAACTGGCCCTAGGTAAACTTTCAGGCTCACAGGCAGGAACTCCCTCGGTACCGCCATTTTATATCTACGTGTAGATGGTGAGATGTTCGAATGGGAACTTCTCCCACCTCAGCAGACCTGTGGGTTAGTAGAGTCAGGCAAAGGAAATAAGGACCCAGAGTGTCTTAGCCACCTCCCCGGCCCCATTTAGAAGAAATAAAATGGGCCTGTGTGTGGATAGAGGGGATGTTGTGGAATATTTCTACTAAAGGGGCCATTGCCAGGCAGACTCTTACTCTTACCTTTTTGGAGAAGGATGGGGGGATCCTACCTTGTCCATCAAGAAAAGACTTGCAGCCCCAGCTGCTAGGAGGGCTCATGGCACACTGCTTTCAGCTGTCACCCCTGCAGACACTTCCGCAGGGGCAGAGAAAAGCCTATTTCTGGATCCCATGCTGTTGGTGTGGCCACATCCAATGAAGAGTCCAGTGATGTATGGGGCCACGCTCTCTCAGCCTATCAGCTCAACTCCAAAGGGCCATTGTAGCACCACACTTTCTCCTGTGGTCACCTGGGCTTGCCTGAGGCCTCCTTCACAGCTGGGCAACTTCCTCTGCCTAATACTACAGCACTCCCTTTCCTTCAACAGGTGTTGACACTATGGACCTTTCTTAATAAACATTTTACAAGTTAAATTTCCTCTCAGAGCCAGCTTCCAGAGGAACCAAACTTGCAGCAGTGTGTTCTAGGGCCTCACTTTCAAACACATCTACTTCAAAGGCTGTAAGTCTCTTGAGGGCAGAGATGGCTCTTATGTGTCTTTGCCTTGCTGATATCTGGCACCTGAGAAGCGGCACAGGACTGTATTTAACAAAAGACATCAAAACCAGGATGAGAAGGTGAAATGCAAAATTTCAAATCAGCACAGGAAGAGTTTTCTAGACAGGAGCTCTTTAACATGAGGAGTTTCTCTCTCTCTCTCTCTCTCTCTTTTTAGTTTATTTTGAGAGAGAGAGAAGCATGAGCAGAGGAGGGCCAGAGAGGGGCAGAGTGAGAGAATCCCATGCAGGCCCCACACCTAGCACAGAGCTTGATGCAGGGCACAATTTCCCAAACCTGTAGATCAGGACCTGAGCTGAAACCAAGGGTCATGTGCTTCACCCGACTGAGCCACCCAGGCACTCCAAGAATTTCTCATTGTAAAAGAGAAATGTTTGGTGTTTTTTTCTATTGTCATTTCTATGAGAAGAGATTTTCCCAAAACATCCATGGCCTTCCTGTAGGCCTCATTTTTACCTATACAGGTGAAGTAATTTACCTGGTCACTAGGTAACCATAGGACTTAAGGATACTCATCCATTTGTATTTGCATATGTAGAAAAACATACTTAGAATAACACTCCTGGCTTTTCTCAGCCCTCAGTTTTCCCCAGTGGAGGAGACTGACTTATCAGCAGGTAAGTCTGGTAATGGGAAATGATCCTTCCTCTTCCCCAGTTGATTGGAGTCTACCTGCCTCATAAAAGCATATTGTCTGTTGTCTTCTCTACTTCTGCAAGCTGTACAGAGAAGACCCCCAAAGATGGAGTATGTAGCTTCTAGGCACCACCAGAGAGCAGGTGGGTATATTTGTCTACTTTAGGGGTAGATTAGCAAGTCCACTTGGCAAACACACTTGTGTTATTTATTACTTAGGGAAATAGTGCCCCAAACTTAGTTTCTTCAGACAATTTATCTCCCAATTTCTGTGGGTCAGAAATCTTGACATGACTTACCTGGGTCCTCTACTTCAGGGTTTCTCAGAAGGCTGCAATCGAGGTGTCAGTCAGAGCTGAGATTTCATCTGAGGGCTCAACTGGAGAAATATCTGCCTCCAAGCTCACATGGCTGCTGATAGGATAATTTCTTTAACGATATTGGACTGTTGTCCAAAGGCTACCCTTGATTTCTTGCCACTTGAGTATCTCCATCTTGCTTCATCAATGCCAGTTAGGGAGAGTGTCAATAGAGATTCTACTAGTAAAATAGAAGTTACAATCATATAAGCATAACTGTCACCATATTGTATTTGTTAAAATGCAAGTTACTAGGTCTCGAAGGGAGGAGATTGTACATGAATGTTAATACTAAGGTGCAGATGTTATTGGAGGTCATGTCAGAAGCTGCCATCTATAACCCCCAAGCCCCACTGTCCAGCAGCTTTATCAAAATCATAAAGATGTGGGGCACCGGCGTGGCTCAGTTGGTTAAGCATCCAACTTCAGCCCAGGTCACGATCTCAAGGTTTTTGGGTTTAAGCCCCATGGTGGGCTCTGACAGCCCAGAGCCTGGAGCCTACTTCAGATTCTGAATCTCTGTCTCTGTCTGTCTCTGTCTCTCTCTTTCTTTGTCTCTCCCTCTCTCCTCCCCCACTCATGTTCTGTCTTTCTCTCGCTCTAAAATAAATAAAGATTAAAAACATAAGTGTGGGGCGCCTGAGTGGTTCAGTCGGTTGAGTGTCTGACTTTGGCTCAGGTCATGATCTCACAGTTCATGGGTTCAAGCCCTGTGTCAGGCTCTGACAGCTCAGAGCCTGGAGCCTGCTTCAGATTCTATGTCTCCCTCTCTCTCTGACCCTCCCCTGCTCATGCTGTCTCTCTCTCTCTCATATAAATAAAAACATTAAAAATTTTTTTCTAATAAAAAATTTTTTTAAATTAAAAAATATATGATGTTTTTATTCCCATGAGTCCAATTCTAATTCCCGTTTCTCCATTAGTTCCAGTGTCGGGGGCTGGGGGGGGCAAGGAAGAAGAATGCTGTTTATTGCACCCCCTCATAGCGGGGCAACCTTTCAGCTGCAAGGAAGATTGATTTCTAGTCCCTTTCTTGATTCTGAACATGTATACCAATATAAGGCAGAATCTTTCTGGGAGTATTTATCTTACCCTGTAGTAAATAGACACTACATTTATCCTAATAGAAACTTGAAGGAAATTCACCCCATAGCCTCACCCAATCTCAAATAACCACATGCTAAGGCCAAATGTATGCTTGTCATCCTAGCTCTCAAGGGACAGAAATACTAAAGACTCATGTGATTCTGGAGGAATGGCACTAGAGAGCATGTGATGCCAAAATCCAAACCATGTCTCAGTCACAGAGAAGTGTTGATAAGTGGGCCACGTACTTTTCACTTCAAAGGTCCTGTCCATATTGAAGCAAATCCAAAGGATAAGATTGACTGAATTACAGAAGTCCTTCTGTGCTCAGGAAGCATTCTCAAGTGCCATGCGTAAGATAGTGACATTTATACACTGGAAACGAGTTTAAGAGCTAAGCTGGAAGCAACCTACCATGACTTGGGACATTTGTATACCTTGCTCCACTAAGACATTGAAATTAATAGGCTTTAGTACAATAAGGCTAATTGTGTATAAAGACAAAGCTACGTAAAGCCCACGATGAGAGCCAAGTTTGGGTTATTCCCTTATCACTGGGACCTGTATATGGCAAAGTGCTATGAATATGTGTTTATAGGATATTGTATAGGTATGTGTTTAGTTGTCTGATTCCTAGGCTTTTGCTGATTGTTGTTTGGCTACTAACCCCTTTCCGATTCTTAGTTTTTACCTACATTACAATATATGTGATTGCCACATAAGAATTCTAGCTACATAAGGAGCTACAATTTTTTTTAACTATTTGATCAAAACTATACCTCAAGAGTACCAAGATGAGAACCACAGCCAACAATGGAAACAAAGGACTAAATTAGATGTACCTGTGTACCCCATACATGCGTATGCGGTATGGTAACAAGTGCTAGACATTTTGTGTTCAAATAGGAAAGGAAAATCTGAAGAGAAATCTCACATACTTTAGATCACGCCATGGCTTAGTGAAAGCTAGATTTTTTCATTAGGTACCTTCCAAAGATACAGACCATTTCTCTGGGAAGTGGTTCTACCTTGAAATTTCAAGAAGCCATTCCCTGTTTACAGCATGATACTCACTCTACACCTGGACTGTTCATCTTCTAGAGCATGATTCTCCAATAGATGCTTTTGAGATTATGGAAATCTTCTCTTCTGTGCTATCCAATACCTCAGACACTAGTGTAAGAGACTATTGAGCACTTATAATGTGGTTTGATAAGACTGAGGACCGATTTTTTAAATTAAATTTAAATAGCCACTTGTGACTAGTAGTTACTCTGTCAGACAGCACAAAGCTAGAGATTTACTACTCCACGTGTGGTCTGAGGACCAGCAGTTTTGAGATCACTTGCCTAACCACCACCTATATCCAGATTTCCAAACAGAATCTGTGTTTTACCAGGATCCCCACATTATTGGCACACACATCAGTTTGTGAAACGCTTCCTTAAATTATTTCTTTATGAGGCTGGTTCTCAAAGGGGATAAAAACTTGGGGTTGTTTGTTTGCTTGTTTGTTGCTTTTTGGTTTTGTTTTGAATAAAAGCTAGAGAATACAATAGCACTCTAGCACCTTTCCTAGAGAAATACTGAGACAGAAGAATGACTCCAGAATAAAATGTTATGGAGTCCTGTAAAACGTGATCTGTATTCAACTTTGTTCAAACTAGATGCTCTTTCTTTTCCATTAGGGCTGACTTCACAAGTGCATTTGGCAAAAGATTTTCACTGGCCCTAGAAAAAGACATCTGTGCCGCACCTAAAAGCTCCACTAAACTGCTTGCCACTGACATTGGTTGGCCAATAAAGATCAAGGCTCAAAAGCTTCTATCTTAAAAAAAAAAACTAATATGAAATCTGCACTAAGCTAGGAGGAGCCACAATATAAGTTATTGGAGCACTCGATGTAATGAGGAAGGAGTTAGAAAGGACATGTTTCCAGGAACTTAAAATGGAAAGGAAGGCAGAGGCAAAGGAGGAGACAAGAAAGGAACTGATGTTCCACGCAGCATGCTAGGCGGGCCATGGTTCTGGACTGGCGAAAGCCCTTGTGGTCCAGAGTCATAGTCTATAGAGACTGGCAACAGTCACCCTTGTAAACCAAATTCTTTTTTTTAATATTCTATTTATTTTTGAGAAAGAGATAGAGACAGCATAAGCAGGGGAGGGTCAGAGAGGGAGGGAGACACAGAATCTGAAGCAGGCTCCAGGCTCTGAGCCATCAGCACAGAGCCTGATGCGGGGCTCGAACCCACGAACTGTGAGATCATGACCTGAGCTGAAGTCGGACGCTTAATCGACTGAGCCCCCCAGGCGCCCCAACCAAATTCTAAGAATTTGAGGCATCTGCGCTGGAAAGGTTTGAGTGCCTCCGGGGGACATATACTTAATAATTCTTCGGCACAGCTATTTATACCACAGCCTTCGCTGTCATTGTCAGGACCACCAAAGTGTTCCTTCTGTAGTGGACATTTTTGTATTCGTTTGCTTGTTTTCAGACTCTGCAGGCACATCCTTTTTTTTTTTTTTTTTCCCAACATTAGCTCCATAATTGGGGATTTACCTTCCAGTTGCTCTTAGCCAAGTGTATCGCTACGTCCACTCAAAAGCCGAAAATATGGCAAAGGAAACCAGTAACCTGATGATGGTGATTAGTCCAGAGAAGCACACATAAAATCAATCAAAACCAAACCAAAGCATGGACTTTGGCTGGAACTTCCAACTAAAAAGACCCTTGTCCATTTGAGTTGGACTTGAACCTGCAAAGCAGGACATTAGGCAGCCATTTTTATAGCACAAGGAGAGAACCGGCACGAGTTTGTTCTAGAGACTGAAAAGAAAGATGCCATTTTGGGGGATCTAACTCAAGTCTTACCTAAAGCCAGTTCTACACACTGTGCACTGCATGAATCAATAGATTGTTTCTTTTCCCTAAAAAAAAAAACAAATCCTGAGTTTAAATATTTGTCTCTTGGAACCAAATAAGTCCTAACAGATAGAGCTACTCTCGAGGGGAAATCCTAGGAGGAAGAAAAAGTCGGCTGAAGGTACAGTAAAATAAAGGAAAAAATGAAAACGCAGTGCTCTAAATAAAATGTGACATAAGAGTACTCTTGTAAACACTAAGCTTTCCTAGTTTCTTCTCTACCATGTAGGGACTTCTGTAAATAAGTATATAGCCCAGAAATAAATTTACAAAGCAAGCTCTTTAGCAGACATTAAGAAATTAACTTGTAATGATAAAACTCCCACTTGTTCCCATTCCTTTATGGCAGGAATACTGTCATCCATCACTTGGGTGAAGAGGCACAAGATTTCCAAAGGCACAGTTTAACTACTTAGTATCTCTACTTCACAGATTCAGCAAAATTTAATTTTAATATACAAAGAGCAATAGAATTTAGTGTACAGACTCTCAGCTTTCTCGTCCTCTTATTAAAATCTTACCTCCATAAAGAAAGCTATGGGAGTCAAAGAAATAAGGGGAAAAATACTTAAATGGGTTTCCCTGAAATGTTGGAAACAAAAGTTAATTAGAGTGAATACAATGACGGTATGACACAGGTTAATATGGGTTGTTTCTTTTTAGTGAAACAATGTTGGGAACCGAGTTAGGAGTCGATTTCATATAAGATATTAGATGGTGTAAAACACATAAGCAGCAATAATAAATCAGTGTCAAGGTTTCTGACAGTGCATAATGTAATACCAGGCATAGAGTGGCATTCTATCTTGAGCCACTTAAATCACTTACACCCCTAAAGGAAATGCCAGTCACGTGTCCTAAATGACAAGTTTCCACAACACCGGAGATTTCCAGCATGCCATTGCATTTTAGAGACGATATGCAAAAATGCTTCTGAACATGGATTCATTTTAATATGAATCGTTTTTAGAGGGAGCTAAGCATTCTGTATCAAATCAAGAATGAGGGTTGCAGCCAATGAAGATGGAAAAAAAAAGATAGCTTATCCCTTACTGCTGGCAAAGCCAATTAGGCGTATCTTTGTTTCATGACAGCTATATAAAGAGTTGGGAGTTGGAAGTGTGGGCATTTGATATGCATGTGCAAACTAATTCTTTCTGTTGGCTCACATAAACAACATTTAGTGGAATATCCGGTAGATGTTTTTTGGCCTCACTTCCCCAAACCATGTAAGGCAACGCAATTTAATACCTGCAGTGGTTTTTTGTCTCTGATCCAAAAAATTACAAGAGCTTCTTCAAATAGAGTATTTAAGATGTGTTGAGATACCAATCCTGATTCATTGGAATATTCAATTTGAAACTAAGATCAAGCTCCCATTTGCATTATGTGCTTGCTGACTTTGACTTTCTTTCTGCATTTCTGCCATGTACCAACTAGCATTCCAGTAACTGTTTGGTATACAAGTTCAGTTTTCTAATTGTCATTGAATGTATTTTATTATGCTTACATCCTTGACATTTATTTATCAGTCTGTCTCTTCTGTTAGATTGTGAGCTCCTAGAAAATAAAAGTCTCATGTGTGTCGACTCTGCCTGCACTATACACGCACACTGGGAACCCAGCTGTTTGTGAAATAAATTTAGTACTGGTTTCTACAGAGAAGTTTATTAAGCATTTTGGTTAATATTTTATTAAGGAAGCCCCACAGGTAAGGTTAAGTAGGATTCTTCTGACCAGCACTCATTTTTCATTTTACAAATATGTATTTTTTGAAGTTCCCTTAAGCACAAACCATATGGCAATAGCAGTCAATATTTTCTGACTTGTGAGTCCAGTAAAATTCCAGACCCTGTCAATCCTTCATTTCTTTTCTCTTCACAACTGTCTTCCATGGTAATGAACTTACTATCTAAATATTATAATTAAGGAAACTAATACTTCCTTAATAACCAGAGTTAGTTGTATTCCCAAGGCCTTGCAATCCAAAACTTGTATTCTCATTCTCAACTACTTTACTATGTTCCAATCATTAGGTCCTGTATTTTGATGACCATGAGAAGTAATAGGGAAACAGGCATGTGGGTAATTATCTGTACTATAACTCTAATCTTTCTTCCTTTTTGTTTCTTAGTTTCAGGAAGGAGATCAACCACATACATCCATGCAACCCCAAGTGTATATATGGAAATAGATCGTAGGAGATTTTAAATCAGAAAATTGCTGGGCTCAGGCAGGTTGGCACAAACCAACATACTGCATAGCATTGTCTGCTCTGTGCTTAAAGATGGTAGATGTGCAGAGGGAACAATGAATCTTGTAGCTGTCGGGATTGGTGGGTCTGAAAAGTGAGTTTAGCATGGGGTAGCAGTAGTCCTGTTGTGTCACTGGCTTCTTCTATCTCAAGAGATGTAAAAATGACAAAGGAAAAAAAATTATGAGCATTTTCTAGGACAAGTGGAGATGCTTGGCTAGACAGCCTTTATCCTAAACAGGCAAATAATTAATAGTGACTAAATATGCACTTGAACACAAAATGTTACTTGATATTTTCATATAAATGTTATAATCATTTTATTAACATTAAAGAATATTTTTCATGTAAACTAAGAAGAATGATTCCTCTAAAACAACACCAGGGAAAAGAACGTTTACATAAGGTTAAATTCATTTTCTTTCTTTTACCAAGAATCTATATTGAAATCAAAAGTTAGCAAATAATGTGGGAGACCAATTAGGGAACTACCAGAGTGGCTGCATTATTGAATATTCTAGAAATCCCAGTCCATTTTTCTGAGCCCTTTTCAATAAATCCAGAAGGGAGTCCATGGATAAATGTCAAAGCAGGGAGGATATTAAGATAGGAGAAAAAACTCAATAGTAGGAGATACTTTATAAAAAATAACTTATGACATGATGGGAAAGAGTATCTTTTTCTTCAGTCATTTCTAGCTTTCCAAATATTTTCCCTGCCAAAGCCTACCATCAAAAGTAAGAGAATAGCAATCTTGGAAAACATGGGTTCTGAGATTTGAAGAATTCGGAGCTAATTTCTGAGCTCCACAATATCCACAACAGATCCCCAAGTATCATGCATAGTAACCATTAGTGAAACAAGCCACGGACACCAAAGCAGAATCAGTCAGGACCACAGATCCAAAAATTTGAATATGGTTGTATGAGAAAGCATCCAGAGTCAGTCCTGTGGACTCTTCTGTGTCGTAGTCTACAGTCATATAAACTGTAACTATGTCCAATAATTTACAATACTTTCAATCATCACATCTTTGTAGGGTATGCAAGTCTTATCCTCATGCTGCAGATGAAGAAGCTAAGACTCAGAAAATTTCAGGGATTGCCATGGCCACATAGAAACTATAAAGAGCCACAATTCCAACCTTTTCATGACTTTTCACTAAACTGGACAATTTCTCAAATATGTTGACATGAATATGCTGAGATATTTCTAAATCCTTTTGGAATGTTTCTACATTGTGGATATGTTGTTTTCCCTGTGTAAGCAATCTATATAGATAATCATTCCATTTATACTTTCAAAATATTGTGGTGCTATTATATATAATCAGGCAATCTTAAACCAGAATGTGGTATGTTTTCAATCTGGTCAAAATATATAAATTAGCAATTATATCTAAAATATAAATATATTATAGACTATGTACCAAACCCTGGATGTGCTGGACATGGAATCAAAATGTAGGTTTTAAATCAGTTGCATTTCAGACTAAGTGACCCTGGGCAAATCCTTTTGCTCTTTAGTTTTTCCACCTATGAAGAGGGAAGCTGATTGGTCCACTCTGAACCAGCTTGAGGGTCTCATTCACTTCTTGTTATTGTTTTAACTATTTATTTGTCATGTTTTTTCAAAGTAATGTACACATTCACATAATATATTAAAAATCAAATAGAAAAGAAGGGTTTCAATGAAAGGTGTTCCACTAAGCTGGAGCTGCCATAACAAAATATCATTGGCTGGGTGGATTAAGTGACAGAAGCGGATTGCTTCACAGTTCTGGAAGCTGGAAGTCCAAGATCAGTGTGGCAGCATGATCAGGTTCTGAGAGAGCTCTCTTTCTAGCTTGCAGATGGTCACATTCCTGCTGTGTAATCCCATAGCCAAGAGAGAACAGTAGAGGGTACAAGAGATCTCTGTCTTCTTATAGGCCACCATCTTCTCAGATCAGGGACCCAGCCTATGACCTCATTAACCTTTATCTTCAAAGATGCTATTTCTAGATACAATCACATAAGGGTTTAGAGTTTCAACATAGGAATTTAAGGTGGGAACACAATGCAGCCCATTGCAAAAAGTAATAGCTTCTTCTCTGTTTAATCCATTTATAATAGTCAACCACTTTTGAAAGTGGTTGTATTCTTGTGACGGTATCTTCATGTCTTTTCCACGTGTTTTGCAGGGCTCTTGGACTTACAGCCTCTTCACCTCTTTGAGGCAAGTGGCCTCTGTCCTGAGGGCCCAGATAACAAACTGTGGAAGCTTTGCTCTGAGACACCATCGCTCCCCACACCTGCCATAAAGTTGATTCCATGTCTTTAATAAAAACTTCAGTTTGGAAGAGTGGATTTCACAATTGGAAACAAATTTTCTTTTTCCCCTTTGGAGGTAGGAGAAGAAAGGGGTTGGGTGAAGCTGATTCATCTATATACAGAATTTAAATTATTCCCTGCATTTCCAACTGCCTTCTCATTCCCATGTCTCCTCATCCCTGCAGCCTCTGATACCTGCATTCTTTGTTGGCTGCATCTTCCTCTGAGAGTGGTCAAGTCTATCGCTGTTCTGAAACATAGAACATATAGTGGATGTTCTATACTCATCATCCAAGCATTTTTTTTTGAAATCTTGTTTGCTTAAGTTTGTCCCAGCTAGATTTTTTTCTAGGATAACACTTTATTTTTATTTCTTTATTATCATTTTATTAAGTCTCTAGGCAGAAAAAATTAATCCATGTACAGAGTTCACCATTTTCAATGGGAAGCTTATTTATACTTAATAATTGAGATTTTACTTAATTAACTATCTATGCCATATTCAACAAGCATTTATTGAATATTTTCTAACTAATAAGCATTGTCCTAAAAGCTCAATAAATATATTATTCACTCATTTAATATTGTGTTTTCAATAGAGCATCTTCTGTGTGCCAGGCAGGGTGAAGAACCTCATAATTTAGTGTCCCTGGATACACAGGAAATAACCAAGAGTGGCTCTAAATTATCCATTCTCAAAAAGCTAAAGATTAACATAGTTATTTATTTCTCTCAGGGCTCTGAGCATAACAGCATCTCGAGTCTCTTTCAACTCAAGAATTCTGAAGAAAGCAATCTACAGAAAGGCCAATTGACCCGGATGACCATCTTAAATTGTGAAGTGAGGATCGTTTACTATCTCCCTTTATCAGCTCACTTCTTCCTCTTAGTAATAGCTTCTTCCTTTAGTTTTGACTGGAATCGTGGACAACTTTCTCAAGACTGCATTCTCAGCTTCCTTTGCAATGAATTTGAGTAAAACTCAACTGTGTACAACTTCCAGATTGTTTATTTAAAAGGAAATGCTGGGGCACCTGGGTGACTCAATCGATTAAGGGTCCAAATTCAGCTCAGGTCATGGTCTCGTGGTCCCTGAGTTGGAGCCCTGCGTCAGGCTCTGTGTTGACAGCTCAGAGCCTGGAGCCTGGTTTGGATTCTGTGTCTCACTCTCTGCCCTTCCCCTGCTCACACTCTGTCTCTCTGTCTCTCTGTCTCTCTCTCTCTCAAAAGTAAATAGACATTTAATTTTTTTTAAATAAAAGGAAATGCATGTCCAGACCTCTTCTCTTTCTCTTTCTCCTTATCATGAGATCATGATCTGAGCTGAAACCAAGAGTCAGACGTTTAACCTACTAAGCCATCCAGGAGCTCCACCTCAATAATATTTTTAAAGAAGATACCATGAAAAGTAAATTACTTATTTAATCACTCTTTATGTATAATTTCTGCAATTATTTACACATTGCTGTTGAAAGTGAGCATATTTCTCTATTCATAAAAATAAGCCCCAAACATACTTAAGATATCTCAAATAGTCTAAGGAAAATATTAAAGCACATAATTTTTCTTTAAAATCCTGAAATACAACATGTGGGAGGAAAAGCAAACAAACAAGTAAACAAAAGAACAAAAATGAAAACATGAGATAAACTTAAACCCAAAGTGATTCTCTTTTTAAAAAAAATGTTTTAGAGAGAGAGCATGTGCAAGCAGGGGAGAGGGGCAGAGGAAGAGAGAGAGAGAGAGAGAAAATCTCAAGTAGGCTCCATGCTCAGTGCTGAGCCTGACACATGGCTTGATCCCATGACCCTCAGACCATGACCCGAGCCAAAATCAGGAGTCAGACACTCAACCGACTGAGCCACCCAGGTGCCCCATCTAAAACAAAAACCTTTTCTAAGCTTGGCTTAAACCCTATGTTTTATTCATGCCCAGATACTTGTTTTTTATTATTTCAGATCATCTGAGGAAATTATACATTAATACGGGTTTTCATGACCATATGAAAATAACTTCTCTGCATCTGCATTCTGAGGGTCTTACCATCCCATCCAGCCAACCCAAACTCTCTTTGTAAAGTCACTTCTGTGTTTTGTTGTAGGTCGGTACAAAAAAAAAAAAAGCCTGAAAGTAAAGGCAGGATTTTTAAATGATGAAAATTAAAGTTTCATTGTATTTGCCATTTTGGAGCTGTCATCAGATACCACTTACAAACTTCAGAGAATCATATCTTCCACCAGGTAATACTATGCCCACAAAAAGGAGGGACTTTGCTGGGGTTGTTGAACCTATATAGGATACATGTAACCTCAGCAAAGGGATGGACCCCATCCCATCCTGGGTACTCCTTCAACTTCTCTTGTCCTTTATTATAGCTTTCCAGAAAATGAGTAAGAGTTGAGCATTTGTCAATCTGTTTTAATGAGTTAGGTGTTTGGCCAAAAGATATATGTATGTGCCTTCCTGGTTCAGTTACTAGTCGAGCAACTCTTGATCTCAAGGTTGTGAGTTCAAGCCCCATGTTGAGTCTAGGGATTAATTTAATTAATTAATTAATTTAATTAATTAAATAAATAAATGAATGAACGAATGAATGAATATATGTGTGTACACACACACACACACACACACACACACACACACATATATACATTCCTAATTAGAAGAAAAAGGGAATAAGGAAAGGGAAGGGAAGGGAAGGGAAGGGAAGGGAAGGGAAGGGAAGGGAAGGACATAGTGGAAGAAAAACCAAGAGGGAAGGGACCAGGAAGCAAACCCAATACTTCTGAGTCGCTGTCTCTAAAACAAGATGACCCTTTGCCTCACAGGACTGGGAAGCAGACTTTTTTAGATTAAATACCAAATATCAAAATATCCCTTGCTTTTGTTAATTTTTAACTAGGAAACATTTTTTATATTCTTTGAACTTTGAGAACCCTGCTTTAATGATTTTGGATGTTAAAAGTACTAATTCCCATGTGGGCACAGGGTTGTGTGCATATATGGAGGGTGATGTGATTATTTGTGGGTTTTCTCCTCCATTGGTTACCCCACAGGAAAGCTCTTGAAAAGTCCCACAGTGTTAAGCAGCCCAAAGCATCTTTTTTGAGGACAGAAATTATTCAAGCACACATACAGCCCACATACCTGTGGCTTGGGATCTAAGAAGTGAGTTTATTTTCTTCATGTCTCAATCAAGTTTATAGACCATTCTTGTTCTGAGGAACCACGATGTGGATGGCACTCCCTAGAAATGTGCAGGGGACAACTTGAACCACCTTCCACAGAGCCCTTCTGCATAGCCTCTTCCTTCATTAAAACATCCAAATTTGAATTTCATATTGCCAGACTTTACCACCAAGCTCCCCTCCTATGGCAGCCATTCCCTTCATTTCTCTATGCTTCAGCTCCTGTACATACTGTTCCTTCTCTTGGACTTTTTCTATATCCCAATAGATGATTCTTGCAACATTCTGACTTCTGAGATTCTTGAGCCCATGTATTTTAATGATACTGTTCTTCAGCTTATCTCAGCCATTTACTTACCATGCTCATGCACCAGAGCAGCGGTTCCCAAAGTTCACCTCACTATCATCAGGGAACTTGCTAGAAATAAAATTTTCAGACCTCACATTGAACTCCACAGGAAATGTGGAGTGGGGCCCAGCAATTCCTGTTTAACAAATTTTCCATACTTGCTCAAATTTGACCTATTACCAAAAAATACCCTTTTACAATCCAGTTCCAAGAATCCTACACTTTTATTTGTTTGTTGTTTGTTTGTTTGTTTGTTGAGAAACAGAGTATGTGAGTTGGGGAGTTGCAGAGGGAGACAGAGAGATTCTTAAGCAGGCTCTACATTCCGCCCCTGACATGGGGCTTGATCCCATGACCCTGGAATCATGACTTGAGTCAAACTCAAGAGTTGGACACTTAATTAAGTGAGCTACCCAGGTGTCCCCCAAGAATCTCACACTTTTACCTCAATTTAACTATAGTCTCCTTGCTCTAACAGCTCTTTGACCCTCCTAGGACTTCATCTCTTCCTTGAATATATCTTGAACACACTGTATATCTCATATCACTTATTGATATTGTTGTCATTTTACTCATTTGGCAAAAAGAAAAAAAAATGACCCTGGTTAAGACCAAACTTCAACCCATATCTAGTCTATATAAGATCTAGGGGCACTTAGGTATCTCAGTCAGTTAAGCATCTGACTTCAACTCAGGTCATGATCTAACATGAGTTTAAGTCCGACATCAAGCTCTTTGCTGTCGCACAGAGCCTGCTTCAGATCCTCTGCTCCCTCTCTCACTGCCCCTCCCCTGCCTTCTTGCTCTCTCTCTCTCTCTCTCTCTCAAAAATAAATAAACATTAAATAAAAAAAGAAGATCTAACATATGGCCAAAGAAAATCTAGTATTTCTTTAAATTTGTTGTTACTGTCTTCAGGGAGCCCTTCCTGCCAGAAGGCAATCTCTGTGGATTTCCCAATTCTGTCCATTTTCCCTCCTCTGGGTGACTCTGGTAAAATTTCATATTTCTCCCTCAGTCTTCACTCTTCCCTGATGACTTTGCTTTCTGTGTTACCGAGAACAGCAACAACCAGAACAGAACTTCCATCACCGCTCACCTGCCAGCTTCAGAATCCTTACCCACCATCTTCCCTCCAGTTTCCCCAGATTGTGTGTGCATTTAGGCAGAAATCAACCTCTTCCACTTGTGTACCAGATTTCACCCCTCCTGCCTACTCAACGATATTGCTCTAGTAACTATCCACTTTTTTCTGCTTCACTGGCCTCTCCTTCTCTATGTGATCATTCCATCTACACAAAACATGCTGTTATTCCACCCGTACTAAACAACCACAACACTCCACCGAAGTGTTTCGGTAAAGGTCGTCACTGACGTTTGTTTTCCACTTGCTTAATCGGTCAGCCGTTCTTGACACAACTTTTCTTCCCCACCAACCTTTCCTTTCCTTGACTCTCCCCATGTTCCTGCCCCCTGGCCAATCCCTCCGTCTCTATCTCTATTCTCACCTTCCTGCCTATTATACGGTGGTATTGCTCACTTCCCAGTCCTGACTCCTATCCTCTTCACCTTCGTCTCTCCATCTTTTGATGATTCCACCAGTCTCAAGCCTTTAAATACCCCCTCTCCTATAAACTCTATTTTCTCTCTGTGGCCCAGACCATGAGCAAAATCTATGCTGACATATTCAATGGCATACTCACCTACTCCACACAGTAGAACCAAAGTTGGTCTTTACTCCTTTAAGTTTCACCAGGAGAAATGGTTTGAAGGGAAATATGGCAAAACCAGACATCAATCTGGTAAAAAAAAAAAAAAACCAAAGAAAAAAAACAAAAAAACTTTTGCTTGTTAAGGGTGGGATGAAAATGTTTAAAGAATGAAACAAACTGGTAACATGAGGAATAATAACCAAAATAGGTAATATGGATTCAGGACTTACTATGTGCCAGGCAATATCCTAAGTATGTTGTACATATTAACTCACTTAATCCTTCACCATCTCTAAGAGACAAACACAATTTTATGACTCAAATTTTGCCTGAAAACAACTGAAGAACAGATGTGTTAAGTAATTTGCCAAATGTATCCAGCTGAGAGGTAGGGGAGCTGGGATTTGAACCCTCAGAATGTGATTCTATAGCTCATGCTTTTATCTGCTTGATTATATTGCTTCTCAATAATGATAGGCTAAAAAGACTTTTTTTGATTTGGAAAATGTTAACCCACTAATAAGCAAAATGGAAAAAGCTAGAGGAGGAAGTCAAGAGAAAACAGTAAAGCAAAATCTCAGAAAAGGTGAGAAAGGAACTCATGTAATTTTAATCTTGGAAGAGAAAAGACACATTTTTAGTTAAAATAGAGGGAAAGACATGTTGGAACGAAGATCAGGAAAAGTGTAGTTGCTCACATTCAAGTATAAGTGGAGAAATCTTTGGCTGACTAATAGACACAAGGGTTTGAAATTTCAGAGTGTGAAAAGCACTTCAAATGTCTCCTGTGAAAAATCCACCAAGGTCCTCAAAGAGCTAAATCAGAGGACAGCTCAGAGCCCAGCTGGGACCAGGTGGCATGGATTTATCATGGACCCAAACAATTATCCTATTCTGACTCCTGAAAACAAGCCAATTATAAATCAATTATCTATTCATTAAGAAAATTGCTCTGGTGACTCATTAATCCATTTCAGCTATTATAATTCAAAAGTTACAAACCATATCCCCTCATAAAAGATTTAGTAGGTCTGACCTATTGCTAATTCAGACTGGCCTTCTCAGTCTGCCCAAATCTTCAATATTTTCTCTCCTTGCTGTATTTCGTCCATTCTAAGACACAGAACTGTTTCAGATATTATCATCTCAGAAATCAGTTTATGTCTTACACTTGATGATAATATTGGGAGCATTTTTCCCTCATTGTGCATAAAATAATTATGTATATTACAACTATGACATATTTGGTTTGATGAACAACATTATTTACTTTGCCTTCAATTAACACGAACACTCCCAAGCCAAGAAAAGGCTAGAAACTTAACCTCAACACTATTCAAGATTTCTATGGTTTTTTATCCTACTTAACACATTTCCACATGCACTGTTTTATGCTCACGCAAAACCTATGAGATAGGTGTTTATGACCACTTCTTTTTACTGACCAGGAATTGGGTGTCCAGAGAACTCAACTCCCCTGCACAAGGTCACTAACTCAGGAAGTTGGGAGCCAAATACACATCTTCAGACTCCAGCCCTGCTTCTTCTGTACCCCTCCCATGATTACCTCTAGGATTATGCTCCGGGTAAAAGTCCTACTATCCTACACTGTAACCAGGGGCTATACTGTACAACTTTGGTTATACGTAATTTGTGTTAAATAATTTGCTCAATGTATCCAGCTGAGAGGTAGGGGGCCTCTCACTCATTAGTGTAGAGAAAAGCATGTGCTCTGAGAAACACACCTAATATCACTCTGTACTTGTGGACAATAACAGACAAAGAAACAGGCTATGAAATCATTTCCTATCCTTTGTTGAGTTCTCTTAATTTCACAGGCCACAGTCATCAAAATTCCAGGGTCCAGATAGACAGAAGCCGTCTTGGATGTAAGAAAAGAAAGAAAAAAAAAAAAAAAACCAGCATGCAACAAAGTGCTTTGCAGAATCAGGGCAATACTTTGAGCTGATGAAATAAATAAAGATAGCCAACGTCATTATGCAGCCAGTGGAAAAATAACCCTCAACTCCAGATTTATTTGAAGTCTACCAGAGAGCATGAAACAACATGAAACTAACACAAAAGTCTGTTACTGACAAAGATCTCAATTAAATATGTCAATTGGCCAATAAGACTATAATAGTCAACCCTCCTTTTCAGCATCACATGATACTATTTACCTTACATTACCCGCAAAATAAGCTGCTTGCACATGAGGGTGAGCTACCCTCAGATTACCAGGCAGCCATGCCAATTTGGATGTTCATGCAAACAAAACAGTCAAACTTCTAAATTACCAGTCTGGCTGAAGAACCAGATTTATTTTGAGAGTTTGGTGACTAAAATAAATAGACTTCAAGCATGAGGGTGGGCAGGATCTAGCTGGGTTGAGGGCCAGATTGCAGCCAAAGGCAGGGAGAAGGCCAGGGGGGATACTACAGAGAGAACAGTAAATGAATCGACTCTGTCACATGGATACCTAGCCAATTGCTATTGTAGACTCACGCTATGAGACATTAAAATGCACTGCCAAAGGGTGGTAAGGCAAACACAGTGGCACTGAGGCAGGAATAGATTCAACAAGGGACAGAATATTTGGCCCAACAAGTTTGGGGGAGGGGAGGGTGGTCTAGTAAATAATTAATTTGGGAACAAAGGGCCAAGAGTTGGGAAAAACAGGTAAAACTGCATTATTACTTTTTTCTGTAAAGCAAAACCAATTCCAGATGAATCAGAAATGAAAATGAAAAAAAAATGAAACCATAAGAATACTAAAAAACATATTTTTATAATCTTGGCAAAAAAAACTTTCCTAACAAGCTCAAAAATCGAAAACAAATAAACATCCATAAAGGAAAAGATCAGTACATTTAACTCCATGAAACTCTGAAGTTCTACATTGCAAAATATCTCCACAACCAGACTGAAGGATCAACGACAACCATAAAAACAAAACAAAACAAAACAAAAAAACCAAAATGAAACCAAAAAATATTTTCAAGTCTATGCCCCTAAAATTTAAAATATCTATTTTTTTAAGTTCTTGAAAATCAATATTTTAAAAAATAGAAAGCATTAGACTTTACAAAGCCGCTTCACAAAACAAAAACAAAAACAAATGCCTCTGCATGAGGGATCTTATTTGGGTGATGAAATGTTCTAAAGCTGATTTACAATGATAGTTGCACAACTTGGTAAATTTGCTAATAAAGAAAAAAAGAACGTCACTGAATTGTACACTTGACATGGGTGAATTATATATGTTAAATATGCCTCATTAAGTTATTAATATAATGACCAGCAAACATTAAAATAGATGTTCTTCCTCATTAATATTCAAGAAATACTAATAAAACACCTCCTGCAATGATCTCTTCCCTAAACTTCCACGACATTATATTGTCCTGATTTTCCTCCTTCTCTCTGTCTCTTTTGTTCGCTCTGTTTCTAGAGGGGGCCATTCCTTAGGATTCTTCTGCTGAACTTCCTTCCTATTTTACTACATTCCCTCCCTAAGAATTAGCCCCGACAACTGGCTCTTGCACCCACAGTGTAAAACAACATGGCAAACTTCTTTTTTAAGCTTGGGGATCATGTACCTGACTTTCTGCTTGGTGTCTCCACTTGGCTGAATGATTAACATATCAAATCTGACTCACGGATCTCTTCCTCAAGCACTCCCTTCTTCCATACATTGTTTCTCTATCCTCCCACTTGCTCATGTCAAAATTTAGAGATTCATCCTTAGTACCTTTCTTGTCCTTACTTCTCTTTTCCAACTCACCCCCTATTCCTATAGAATCTCTCTCAAAAATATCTTTTGACTCCATTCACTTCTTAGCAACCCTACAGTTTCCCTAGCGTTCAAACTATCATCATCTCCCACTGAACAATTCCAAGAACACCTAACTGGTTTCCCACTCCTACTCTTTTCCATCTTTAGTCCCTTCTATCCAAACAACCAGCATCATTTTTTTTTAATGAAAATAAACTTTCATGCTAGACACCAAGATACATCCCTCAGATTTTGTTTCAATGAGGGACTTGGCATCCAGAAAGGGAGACTGGTAACAGTCTCTTTAGGGTGGCCATGGCAGTAAAGAATTGCCTTGCCCCAGATCACACACCACCCTGGGGAAGCCCATATTCAATAATGGTTCAGTGTGGACATATAAATGCCAAAATATCTCGGCATGACTGAGACCACTCTTGAAGACCACTGTGTGCTCTGAGCAAGGCTTTTGTTAGACCCAAACCCCAAGTCACTTTCTCCCTCTGCCCATTTCTTGTTTTATCCCTTCTCCAGCAGACACTAATCCCAAGAGCATTCCTTTAATAAGCATCCTTTCCTCTCAATTCTGTCTCAGGTTACAGTCTTTGAGCACAATCTGCAGCAGTCTTTTGCTTCCCTGCTTGAAACCCCACAATTGTATGTTGGGGGTTCTCCTGATCCAAATTCCTCTCTTGCCACTCTCCTACTCCAGTCATACTGAGTCTCTGTCTTCAAATGCGCCAATGTCCTACAGACATTTTTGCAGACTCCTCAGGATTTTTGCACTGGTGGATCCAAAATACAGTGTCATCATGTTAATGGTATCCAAACTACTATAAACTATAAGATACAGATCATTCATAGATAACACATTTCATCACTTTATGAGCTGCTTACAGGTATGGCTCTCTTAGAAAGCTTAACATTCTCTAGCACCTGGCACAGAGCTTTGCTCACAGAAGATGCCCAACTAATTAAATGTGTATTGGCAACAAATTCTAAATTACGGGACCAAGTCACTATCAATGAGGGAATCCTGAAACAGCTTTCTACTACAGCTAAAGCTTAACCCCGGTGGGGAAAATGGATGGAGATACAGGAGACAATTGATGTATAAAATATATAACTGTCTTATAAAGTTGGGATGAGAAACTCTTTCAAGGCAAACTAAACCATAAACTCAGCAATGACTCATACCCAAGGTATTTATGGAAGCAGCAAGAAGTACATCGGGCTATCTTTTCTCAACTCCTGATTATCACAACACAGAAACATCCTTTCAGGAAAAGTTTCTTCTTGATTAATATGTTCTGAATTAATTCTATCCCATTAAGTCCTTCCTCTTCTCTCATTGAATCTTTGTACAAGTAGATCCAAAGCAAAGAATTGCATTATTCTCCCAGGGTGAATTCTACCTGGGTGGCTCAGTTGGTTAAGCATCTGACCCTTGATTTCACCGCAGGTCATGATATAATGGTTCATGGGATCCAGCCCAGAGTTAGGCTTTGTGTTGGCAGTGAAGAGCCTGCTTGGGCTTTTCTCTCTTCGTCTCTCCATGCCCCTCCCCATCTATAACTTGCTCTCTCGATCTCTCAAAACAAACAAATAAATATTTTAACCTGATTCATAACATAGTACATCTCTTCTCTCCAATCCCAAGACCCTTTATTTAATGGCATTTTCCTTTCTTTTCAGGATCCCTTTCAACAAATGCCTGTTGGTTTGGTTTATATTTAAATGCACAAAGTTAATGAGATAAATGATACATTTTTGAAGCTAACAACTGTGGCCCCTTTAAAAAGAACTTTCTTCTTAGAAGGCATTAGAAAAGTAAGGACAGTTAACCCTTGAACAATGTGGGAGTTAGTAGCTCAGACCACCTATATAATTGAAAATCCACATATAGGGGCCCCTGGGTGGCTCAGTTGGTTTCTGAGTTCAACTTGTGTTGGGCTGTATGCTGACAGCTCAGAGCCTGGAGCCTGCCTCAGATTCTGTGTCTTCCTCTCTCTCTCTGCCCCTCCCATGCCCATGCTCTTTCTCTCTCTGTCTCTCAATAATAAATAAAAGCATTGAAAGGTTTTTTAAAAAATCCGCATATAACCTTGACTCCCCAAAACTTAAACTACTAATAGCCCATAATTGACCACAAGCTATACTAAGAACATAAACAGTCGATTAGCACATACTTTGTATGCTATATGTATTATATATTGTATTCTTATAATACAGTGAGTTTGAGAAAGAAAATGTTAAAGCAATCTTAAGAAAAAATACATTTACAGTGCTGTATTGTATTTATCAGAATAAAAAAACTGTGTATTAATGGACCCCCACAGTTCAAACCCATATTGTTCAAAGGTCAAATATATAATGATTTAAATAACTGAAAAGGTCCAGAAAAATTATCTATCTGCATTCAAGAGATCTCCAGTGGGAGACAACCATGATTTAACTGATAAGATAATGTCTCCTTAATCAGGAATGACATATTTGTTTGGGGTTTACACTAGGTAGATAAACAGTTTGCTTATATTTTAAAAATCATTACAAAACAGCTCTTAAAAGATGTGAGGAACCCTGACAAACAACAGGTAATAGAAGTTGGTAGAAGAAAAGGAATAACAAATCACCCGTAAACAAGCCAGAAACTTAATTATCACCTTTACTCGAATCCAAACACCCGGGTTCTTGTTTCAAGGAGACCTACTCACAGAATATTTTCATGACTAACCTTATGTTTGCAACTAAAGATTAAAAACTAAATATTATTTGACAAGTTTTTATATGACGACATACAGAGTGGCTGGAGCCTGGCTGTTGACTCAGACATTTCTGCCAACCTCCGTTGCCTGCCAAAATATAGCTTCAATAAGCACACATAAATTTTATTTTTAATAAATAACCACAAAACAGTTTCATAAACAGACTAAACTGTAGATAATTGTAGCTTACAATGAATATGTGTTACAGTTTCAGTAAATAGAAGTTACACAGTCTGAAGCTGGCACACCCTATCTCCATCTTATGGATTGATGACAAAGTGCCTCATGTTGGAACAGCCCAGTGATTTTCTTGGTAAGAGGCCTACATCCTAACTACTTAGGCTCCTGCCTTCTTGCAGTAGCAGTCCTGTTTGTCTCTGCAGACATTAGGTTTTAGAGTCCTGGGAATTTAAAAGGATAGCTGAGGTCTGCCCTTGGTGTCCCAAGAGGGTCTTTGTGGTAAGAAAAGTTCTTTATGCCCTGAACGAACATGTAGACACCTAGGATGGTTTAAAATGAATAAATAAAGGACATTTGGGGGAAATAAATACTGATGTGATGAAAAGGAACCAGTGAGAATAAACTGTTCTTTCTAACTAACTTTTCTTGGAATTTACGTGTTCCTTCTAGTCAAAGGATCTTTTTGGAAGAGTGCATTGACTTTTCCTCTGCTGGCAGCTTTTTTTTTTTTTTCTCTGAGTAAATCAACTGATTCCTTAAGGGAAAAAAGTAGCTTATTGAAAGCTTAATTAATGCTATTTTTTTCTCCTTAAGAAATCAGCTTTATTTTTAAGCTTCCTTGACCACACGTGTGCTTTGATGAACTTCCCGCCCACTCATGGAAAAGAATTCCACATTCCTAACACTTGCAGTTCTGAGTCTTCAAATTCTTCTTCACTTCCCATTGACCTCAGGACACACAGAGGGAGAAAAGTCAAAGTGGGAGAGGGTGAACAAGAAGGGGAGGGGTTTTTTGTTGTTATTTTTGACAGTTTGAGCTTCCTTTTGAAGATGAGGAAAGAGTTTTATCTCTAGTAGAAACAGGCTCTTGGTAGAAAAAAGAAGTGATGATTGATCAAACGGCATTCAGGATTCCAGGCATGCCAAGATATTGCTAGCTTAAATGGTAGAGATGACCCAAAGACCCTGCACTGTTTGAAAATAAATAAAATAACTCTGGCAATACGTTCCACCTTCTTCTTCGTACTCGATAATCTTACATGTTTTACATTCTACCTGTGGTGAGCTTTTACTCATTCCTCAGCTTGCAGTTGGATTTATTCAACCTCAATTTACTGAGAACCTCCTTACTGGATGTATGAAGCCGGGTCCTAGGAAGGACAGGGCAGAAGGAGCAGAGGAAATAGAGTAAGATGGTGGCATCAACACCAGGAAGTGCCCAGCCTGAGAACACAGAATACAGCAGAGCTATGGATTAAGTGCCATATGAGCTCAGGGAGAGAATGACTCATGCTGCCTGAGGTTGATCTCCATCAGGAGGAATGCCTTGTGGTGTTTTGTGACCTATGAAACATTGGCAGCTTGCAGTGCCGCCTCACAATTCTGTTATGTTCTTCGGCACGGCCAAGGTTAGATTTCTGGTCTTAACCTCAGTCTTCTCCTGTCTGCATCCTTTAACCCTACACAACCCCTGGTGACATTTCTCTAAGCAAACGCTCACTCGATTCCAGTTAGCCAGTTTTTCTATTCCTCACTCCAAATTAAATTGAAGTGTCTCTCTATGTTTCTTCTTAAGCAGTCTTGTGTGGAAAGCTATGGAGGATGCTGAGAGGCAGGGTCACTTATCCTGCAAAAAGCTTAGGAGCCAGTGGGAGTTAGACATGTACACATTTAATTGGAAAAAAACGTTGTAACAGAGGTGCAAATTAAATATGGTGTGTACTTAAAGCAGCGGCAAGTTTCAGTTTGATGGGATCACAGAAAGTTTCACAAAGGTTGTGGCATGTAAACTGAATCAAGAGGTAAGGACATCTTTCATGGAGCTCCAAGGAACAGTGTGAGCAAAGGATGAAAAGTAGGTGGCTTAGAGTGTCACCAGAACATAATCTACATAGAGTAATGAATGAGGGCTGCTGATTTGGGTCAGGTTTGATTCAAACCAACAAGAATAAAAAGTTACTGTATTGAAAAGGGGGCTATATGAAGTTTTCTTGGGAAAATAACAATGGCTTACACCGACCTCTAATTTAGAATGGTGACTCTGGAAGGGAAGCAGTGAGAAGACGCATTGAAGAGACTCAAGTCAGAAAGTAAAATGGATTCATGTCAATGACCCAGTTTCAGTGGGGATAGAAGACTGTAAGATAGCAGGCCTTGTAGAGGCTGAAATCAATGAGCAAGGTTTCCCTGTCGCATCTCAACTTTCCTGCCACCCTTCCTTTTCAATAATCAAATAAGTGACCAAAGAAATCAGATGTTAATTGAATAAAATGGTCTCTATCAAGAACAGTGTTGTCCATTAGAAATATCTGCAATAATGGATATTGATCACTTGAAATGTGGCTACTGTGACTCTATAATTGGATTTTTAATTTTTATTTCATATTAATTAAGTATAATTTACATAATAATTTACATAGCCCCATGTGGTGAATGCTACCATATTGAACAGTGCAGCTCTAGAGAATAAAATTTTACTGACTGTGTCAGGGCATTCAAACATTTCTGGAAAAATTACATTATTTTTCTACCAATTATCAGACTAGAGTGGCTTTGCTGGATTTTGAAGATGATAACTTCAAAAGCCCCATATGGGGGGATGGTCTAAATGGGTGATGGGCATTAACGAGGGCACTTGAAATGAGCACTGGGAGTTCTATGTAACTGATTAATCACTAAATTCTACTCTTGAAATTAAAAAAATTTAAATTTTTATTTAAATGAAATCGTGCCGACATATCATTCTGCAATCATCTCTCTCAGGCAATAGGTTTTTAAGAAATACTTATGACAATTTGACTAGATTGTTGGATATATAATCATTTTGTTTGCTATAACTTCATTCGCTTGTTTGAGTATTTCAAATTATATTTAACCTATCCCCATACTTAGCATTAAAACTACTTCCCTTAAATTCCATGTGAGTGAAATCATATGGTATTTCTCTTTAAGAAACAAAGCAGATGAACATATAGGAAGTGGGGGGGGTGAGAGAGAGAGAGAGAGAGAGAGGAAAGGGAAACAAACCATAAGAGACTCTTAATGATAAAGAACAAACCAAGGTTTGATGGAGGGGCAGGGGATGGGCTAAATGGGTGATGGGTATTAAAGAGGGCCCCTGTTGTGATGAGCACTGGGTATTATATGTAAAATTCTACTCTTGAAACCAATATTGCACTATATGTTAACTAGCTGGAATTTAAATAAAATTTCTTTAAAGTCCCATATTAATAAACAAGATGCTGTGCTTCTATTTAGCTCAAGCATAACAAAATTTCCAAAACATTTTCACTTTCAAAAGGGATTCCTTTGAGTTATTCAGAAGCACTATCTAATCTCCAGGTCTGCTATGATAGCCTATCAATGGTGGATAACATCATGGAAGTCAGGAAGTTTGGCTAATTCTTCCTGACTTCACAGAGAGAAGGATCTCTCTCCTGACTATACATTTTCCACTGAAAGTTGCCAGATGAGTCATTGCCCCATTGTTAACCGAAATACAGCGGATGACCCGTGGTGTGTAGTTAAGTGTTTTTGTAAGTTGATTTGTGGTCTTCACTTTCTGGATTATAGAAATGATTTTGTTCAGTACTTTTTCCTCTGTGGGTTTGGAGTCAAGAATTATGATCAGTTCCTAAGACTTCCACTTTGAGTTTTCCATGCAGTTATTTCGAGAACATCCTTTTGCAGTTTTCCTGGAAACTGATTCCTTGTTACATGAATTCAGATACACTATATAACTAGTAGGCACCAGTCAGCTATCAGAACACATGACCATTTTAATCAATCTTTACAACCTCTTCTGGAACACTGTAGCAAACTAAGTAAAACCAGAATTAGATGACTTTTCACTTGCTAATAATCTCTGTGATAAAATATAATAAAAAAGCATTACAAAAAATAGTAATAGGAAGATTTTGAAATATTTTATTTATACATTGGTATCTCCTGGGGACCAAGTGTTTGAAAGATAGCTGTAATAACGTGAATCTCTGATAATCTTTATAAACAGGATAGATTGCCTTGAAATGATAATGAAAGAAAAACATGTCCCTAAAGCCACAAAGATGTGTCTTAAACTGTGGATCACAAGCAAGGAGATGAGGAAATCAATTTAGTGGATTAGAACCAAGTTTAAAAATAAAGAATAGAATAGAATAGAATAGAATAGAATAGAATAGAATAGAAGAATAGAAGATTAGATCAGTGTGTATCATACATAGTGAGAGAGAGAAATGCTATATCATAAAACCCTATCAACTGTGATTGTGTATGTTCTGAGTTGTGATGAAAATATGTATTCTTTATAAAGCATTACTGTACAGAAAGCTTGAAAGCCACTCATTACCAGATGACAGGGTTTGGTTCCCTGGCTGAATATATTGTTCCATGTGACAAATATTTATTAAGCATCTATTCTCTGCCTGATATTGGATTCAGTGATGGGAACAGAAAGCTGAATACACAGCTACTTCCCTCAAATGATTTATCATCTAATGTATACATGCAAATCATTACGGTAAAATTAATACTGCAAGAAATTTATGAAGAGGTACCTTGGGGACATTTCTGCATGTGACAGCAAGCAGACAGAAGGCATGGGGAAGTCTTCACAGCATGGCATTTCATTTGCCCTTGAAAAATAGGTGACTTGGAAAAACACAGAGAAGGGCCTTCCAAGAAGACAGACTGTCTTACTTAAAGGTTGAAATGTGAAATCTATTATGTCTCCTGTCTGGGGTGGTACTTGAATTTCATTGCATGGCTTGGTCATTTACAGACCGTCAAACCCAGAGATGTAGTGCAAGCTGAGATATTTTATTCTGGTTACTTTTGACTTGCTAATAATATGATAGTGTTTGATATACATCTTAAAACTATCACTTAAGAGCAAAGTTTTTCACAAGGAAAAATCCATCTCAAATGGGTCAAACACTATACTTCCCAAGAAAGAAAACAAAAGCGATTTGCTTAATAACCATGTTTAGAAAATCATCAATAGCTCAAATTTCTTTCTTTTGGTGGCTTAAACAAAACAAATATTTATTAGAAAATAAAGTAGTACTGGGGCCCCTGGGTGGCTCAGTCAGCTAAGTGTCTGACTTTCACTCAGATCATGATCTCATGGTTTATAGGTTCGAGCCCCATGTCGGGCTCTGCTGACAGTTCAGAGCCTGGAGCCTGCTTAAAATTCTGTGTCTCCCTCTCTCTCTGCCCCTCCTCTGCTTGCACTTTCTCTCTCTCTCTCTCTCTCTCAAAAATAAACATCAAAATTTTTTATAACAGAAATAAATATAGTACATAATCAGGAAATCAAGCAAATTAGGTCATGCTTTTGCATAGTTATAACTCTTGTAGGATATACATCATTTAACTTAATTTCACACTTATAAAATATACATTATATTGAGGAATGGGTAGAAATTGAGGTCCAGAAGCAGGCATGTGTGTCATGAACAATCACAAAAGGGTTTTGGAGCCAATTTAGACAGCATGTGTGTGCTTTACAACCATGAAATTATAGAGAGCTGAAGGCACTGACTTCAAAATAAAACTTTTCATTAATTTTTTTCTTCATATCATTTACATTTGAATATGAATATATTTGGTATTTATTTCAAATCTATTTCCTCTTCCTTTCTTTTTTCTGTGATATCTTACAGAGAGCTTTTCAAATAGCATTTCAATTCACAGGCACCAAATGATACAGGAGAAGCCAGGAAAACTTTACGTGATAATCAGGACAATTGCTAGAAGAGATCATCAATAAACTGAATCAGATCAGGTAAATCATCTTACTCATTCTAAATGTAATGTATGTGTATGTAATTTTCTTCAGATGAAAAAGAACCTTTTAAATAATCTCAAAAAAATGAAAATGTGTTTTTAAGTTTTTTTAACATTACATAGTTATTATTTTATTATGTACATTGTAATTAGAATTTACATTTATATTTAGTATAAGACACACATTTGGAATAAATTTTTTCCAACTGTTAAGTGTAGGCTCTTTCAGTGGATTGCGAGGTCTTTAGCTCTTTAAAATCACTTTCTTCTCAAGCCATGATAACATTTTAATGAAAATCATTCTGCTTTAAAATGAATGGGAATGGGGCTTTTGGGTGGCTCCGACTTCAGCTCAGGCTATGATCTCATGGTTCGTGGGTTCGAGTCCCGCATCGGGCTCTGTGCTGACAGCTAGCTCAGAGCCTAAAGCCTGCTTCAGATTCTGTATCTCCCTCTCTCTCTGATCCTCCCCTGCTCATGCTGTCTCTCTCTCTCTCTCTCTCTCTTTCTCAGAAATAAGTAAAACATTTAAAATTAAATTAAATTAAATTAAAATAATAATAAAATGGATGGGAAAAATAAACCATTATTCTGGATCTGAATTGTGATGATGACAGACATTGTTATTATTTTGTTGTTATCGAAGCATAGTTGACACACATTGTTACATTAGTCTCTACAACTTAGTGACTAGACAACTTTGTACATTAAGCTCTGCTCATCACAAATGTTGCTCTGATCTTTCACCATACCACAGTATCATAGTATCATTGACTATACGGCCCATGCTGTACCTTTCATCCCTGTGACTTATTCGTGCTATAACTGGAAATCTGTACCTTCCATTCCCCTTCACGCATTTCACTCATCTCCCCACCCCTCTGGTAACCATCCGTATCTATGGGTCTGTTTCTGCTTTGTTTGTTCATTTGTTTCATTTTTTTAGATTCCACATATGAGTAATTTCATATGATATTTGTCTTTGGATGTATCACTTATTTCATTTAGCATAATACATTCTAGGTGCATCCATGTTATCACGCATTGCAAGATCTCATTCTTTTTTATGGCTTAGTAATGTGTGTGTGTGTGTGTATGTTTATACCACAGCTTCTTTATTCATCTATCAGTGGATTCCTGGGTTGCTTGCATATTTTGGCTACTATAAATAATCCTATAATAAGCATATATATATATTTCAAATTAGTGTTTTCATTTTCTTTGGGTGAACACCCAGTACTGGAATTACTGTGTCATATGGTATTCCTATTTTTTTAAAAAATTTTTAGGAACCTCCATACTGTTTTCCACAGTCTCTACATCAAATTACATTTACACAAGGGCTCCTTTTTCTCTCCATCCTCACTAACACTTGTTATAGCTTATCTTTTTGATGACTGTTGTACATTAGATTTGGTAATTCCTGTAGAAATTGCCATTGTAAAGACTTTAACATGGCCTTGAGGTTATAATTTAGTCTCCAAAAAATTATTCTTTTATAGTGACTTTGGTTTGAAATGAGAACATAAATAATAACATTTCCAACCTTTATCATAGCACAGTTTTAAAACAGAAATTAAACCTTCCTGCTCAGATACCTATTACATTTTTTTCAGGTCTTGGAAGAAGCACAGTAATTATAATTGCAGTCTCTATCTAAGACGTAAAAGTCAAACAAACCCAAAAGAATCATAACTTTTAAAAGCAGTTCTTAAGGGTTTTCCAGAGTAGGAAAAGTGACTTTGAGTTAGCTTGTGTTTGGGCTTGGTTTTCATCCTGTGGGAATGAGTATCAGACCGAAAATGTATACATATGTCATGGAGTGGAAGCTTCTGTTCCTTTCTATAACCTCCTGACTGCTGTAATGTCAGATTTTTCAAATTCTTCTCTACCTTTGAGGAATCAGATATTTCCAGGAGCACCAAGATGGATGCCTTTCTTTTCAGCAAGACTTCAATTGTCTACCTGTTTACACAGAAGAGGCTCTGTAATTTAATCTCCACCACAAATGGCAATCATTATGATTAAGTCAGGCACTGGTTTAACAAGGTACACCTAATAAGCACTTCTCCTCATCAGATCTTGCACAAACAACATTCTTTCATTGTGCAACATGTAAAATATCTCTACTTTTTGTGTCCTGTTGCAGACTGACATCAGGCTCAACATGCTATCCCATGACTGACTTCTCACTGGAAAGCAGAAGAGACATTGCTCCATCTGAGAGACCACGACCTCAGTTTGTGTAGCCTATACGAAAGCAGGAGAGGAGACATATTTTCCACTGCTTGTACTCATTGTGGGTTTTTGGTGTACCACACGCCTGAGGATATGTCTTTCAAAGCACATGGCAAAAAGAATGTGCCTCAGAGAACACAACTTTTTCCAAACTCAATTGGTTTCCCCAATTTTTTAATTTCCTCCTTCTCACACTCTTATTGAAACAGATACGTGCACACACACACACACACAATTTAATGAGAGCAAAGGTGGGGCGCCTGGCTGACTCAGTCAGTTAAGCCACCAAACTTCAGCTCAGGTCATGATCTCACGGTTTGTGGGTTCGTGTCCACATCAGGCTCTGTGCTGACAGCTCAAAGTCAGGAGCCTGCTTCACATTCTGTGCCTCCCTGTCTCTCTGTGTCGCCCCCCCCCACCCCACTCACACCCTGTCTCTATCTCTCAAGAATGAATAAAAACATTAAAAAAAAGTTTTTTAAAGAGAGCAAAGGCAAACCAGAAAGTTCTTGTGGAAACCAAAGAAAGGAAGACAAAAAGAGAAATACATTTTAAAAGGGTACACAGTCCAGAATAAGAAAGAAAACTAGAGGAGAGGAAAACAAAATATTCTGTAAAAAGGAAAATATTTCAAAGAACCAAAAGAACACCCAGAAGAATTGCAGTTCATATGTGGATTTATGAACTACCATTTCCTTTAGAGACGAGAGGTAGAACATGCGGGTCAGCTTCTCCTATCTCTGTCTAGTGTCTTGGCTATTTCTGTGGTTTTTTTGTCACCACATCCCACATTTGTCTTCCTCCTCCTCCTCCTCCTCGTCCTTCTTCTTCTTCTCCTTCTCCTTCTCCTTCTCCTTCTCATTCTCCTTCTCCTTCTCCTTCTCCTTCTCCTTCTCCTTCTCCTTCTCCTTCTCCTTCTTCTTCTTCTTCTTCTTCTTCTTCTTCTTCTTCTTCTCCATCCCTCCCTTCAGAATGTGAATAAAAGGTGGCCCTTCCATAAATCACTATGACACTCCTGGTTTAAATGTAGAAGAATAATGTCAAGAATTCTAAGCCACCAAGCAGCTTTCAACTTAGGCAAAGCTGTTGTTTAGGAGGGAAAGTAAGTGAGCCTAGACACCAGAATCATGGAGCTAATGTCCTAAGAACCCACCAAAGTATATATTTTCCATGTGGGGACAACTCACAATTAAAGAACAAACTGATAGAGTCAGTGTCACAAAAACACAGTAAGGGCTTCAGGTCTGTTGCTTACTTGAGAGAACTTGTTTTGATGTATTCCTTCCATTCCTTCCATTCATGTTTTCAGACAGACAAGCAGTCCTCTTCCAGAGTCCTTTCAAATCCTGCCTTCCACAGCACATCTCACAGCTGCACCCTCCCCAGATTGTATCACGCGTGCAGCTCATGTATAACCACATTTCTCCCCAAGAACTGTTTCGCTGTCATTTTTAGAAAAGAATTATGTATAAAGATATTACAAAGATCTCCCAAACAGAAACAAGGGATGCCTGAGTGGCTCAGTCAGTTAAGCATCTGGCTCTGGGTTTTGGCTCAGGCCATGATCTCATGGTTCCTGCTGGAGCTCCAAGTTGGGCTTTGCACTGACAGCATAGAGTTTGCTTGGGATTCTCTCTCTCCCACTCTCTGTCCCTTCCCTGCTCATGCTCTCTCTCTCTCAATATAACTAACTTTGGAAAAATAAATCAGAAAAAAGGAATGTAGATATAGATATATAGCTATGTATATGTATATCAATGGTAGATTGATATAGGTAGATGATAGATGATAGATTGTTGTTTTTTTGTTTTTTGTTTGTTTGTTTGTTTGTTTTTGAGAAAGGAGAGAGCAAGCAGAGGAGGGGCAAACGGAGAGGAAGAAGGAGAGTCTCAAGCAGGCCCATGTCTAACATAGAGCCTGATGCAGGGCTCAATCTCACAACCAGGAGATCATGACCTGAGTGGAAGTCACTCAGCCACCCAGGCACCCCTAGATCTTATTCTTAACTTGTTTCTCCATCTTACCTGTGACTGTTTTGTGTGCTTGTATCTTTTCATAAAGATAATATTTCTATTTCATGAAGGTAATATTTATGACTTTCCATCAAAAAGTTACATACAGTAGTATGAGCCTGGCTTGGGGGGTGAAGCATCCAACTTTGGCTCAGGTCATAACCTCCCTTCACGACTTCAAGCTCAGTGTGTAGCTCTCTGCTGTAAGTGCAGAACCTGCTTCAGATCCTCTGTCTCCCCTCTCTCCCTGCCCCTCCCCTACTTGTGCACGTACTCTCTGTGTCTCTTGCAAAAAATTATATAAACCTTTATTTTTAAAAGTTACATATAATAAATTACCTGAAGATGATCATGAATTTTCAATTATTAAATCTATGATCCATCTTTAGCCCTGGTTGTCTAGAACCACATCTAGGTAGTTACTCATCTAAGAGAAGCAATACATCCACAGGTTTTGGCCTTAATCGTAACTTCATTTGCATGTGGTCCCCAACTTCCGGAGATTATGTGCACTGACAAGAAATCTATTATCCCTTCTTCAAACCCCATCGGAATAGCTGTACTTCAAAGATGATATGATGCTGATGTTAATGGAGGTGTTGATGATGATGATGGTGACAACAAGAATGATAACCAACAACTACTGAGAGTTACTATTTGCCAGGTATTAACCTCAGTGTTTCTCACAGATTATCTTGTCTGATCTTTATAACAACTCTATAAGGTGGTACCCATCCCCACTTAACAGGTTAGGAAACTGAAGCACAGAAGTATTAGGCAAATATCGTACTCAAGGTCACACACTAGTAAGTGACAGAGCCTCAGCTTGAAGGCAGACAATCCATCTCTGGAATTTGTGCCATTAACCCCTACTTTCTCCTGCCTCCCATGATGTCCATGCAGGTGCCAAGCCACTGAGAGTATGGGCCAGCCTACAAGATGCTCAGGTCAGGCCCAGTGAGGCTGGGTGTGCAAGTGCCTAAGTGTGCATATGTATTCAGCTGACTACACTTGGGCAAATTTAGAGCCAATTCCTACACAATTGATTGGGCTATGAAATGATCCAAAAATATAAGGGGCCAAAACAAGCAAACTGTTTCACAGTCTGGCTATTCCCTTCATACAGACAAAGTCAGAATCTCTGTGAGCAAAGCCAGGCTATGGCAATGTAGAGAACACAGATACCTCCTGGGTACATTTTAACCACCTTCCCAACCAATAGATCCACAATACACATGATCACTGACATCCATTTGTGTCCTGAAACTCCATGTGAGACCTTAAATGAAATGTAAGTACAATATACAAACCCAAGATTACAGAAGGAACTAAGGATAAAGGCAAAAAATATTTTGCTATTAAAGAGTTCTGGGAAGGGGCGCCTGGGTGGCTTAGTCGGTTAAGCATCTGACTTTCGCTTAGGTCATCAACTCGCGGTTCGTGGGTTCGAGCCCCGCGTCGGGCTCTGTGCTGACTGCCAGCTCAGAGCCTGGAACCTGTTTCAGTCTGTGACTCCCTCTCTCTCTGACCCTTCCCTGCTCATGCTGTCTCTCTCTCTCTCTACTAGAAATAAATAAAAAACATTAAAAAAAAAAGAGTTCTGGGAAGATCCAAGGTTCACAGTACCCAACTCCCTCCACTGCTTCCAAACACACATGGGCATACACACGCATATACACACGTACCCTACAATGAGCCACTCAAATGGCAGGCAAAAGCAGTCAGAGAGCAGTAGGCAAAATTATAATGAAATGCCTCAAATGGCCAATAAAAATAAGAGGGGAAAATCTTCTATTCCATTCTGTAACCATTCATTCAGTAAATAGTTTTGAGTGTCAAATCTTCTGAATAGTAGTTAAGGAGCCGCTGGTCTAGTGCAAGAGATAGACACACACACGAATGACAGACAGAGAAAATTAACCATTGTTTAAAGTCGGCCATTTTGTGAATGGCCGTGGATATCTACATGCATGTAAGTTTTTGAATAGTTTCGAAATGAAGCCTATCTCATACAGGCATTAGCTGTTGTCTGGAGGTTCCACATATTTCCCCTCCTCTTAGGGGGTGGTTACCTATTAAATATGGCCAACGCCAAGTATCAGTGAATCTTGGCTCTGCCTTTATTTATTTATTTTTTACCTAATGTTTTGGCTCACATTCTGAATTTCAGACATCCATTACCTGATTTCACACATACTTCCAGATAACTTCAATTAATGTACCCTGACATGCTATGAGAGGATTGTGTTATAATATGTATAAGAACTGTCCTTTCTCAAAGGATCTTAAATTGCATGTGGTTATAAGAGAGGTAAGCAAACAGCCTTATTACAAAATGATGCAAATTACTCTGAATGTTAAAGAGTTACATTCAGTGGAAAGCATTCAGAAAGATCATTTTTCTTTTAACTTAATTTGAAATCTTTAAGACCAGGTTGTTTAAAAAGCGAGGGGGGATAAAAACCGAATTCATTACAATTCACAAGTCTTTAACAAGATAATACTCAATGTCCCTCATGTCTGAAAAGTTCAATATCTGTTTGTGTTTAATAACTTGAAGTAGCTGAGGGACTTGACCAGAAGCTTTTTTGTTATTTATGGATCTGTCATCAGTAATATCCACATTCATGAAGTACATGGGGAAGAGCTTTAGCGTCAGGTGTGATTCGATTCTGGGGCTCAAATAAAACATTAGCATGAAACTTTCTCCATCTCTTGACTCTGCCTCCTACTGTGTTAGAGACTTCTGATAAAACTGGGTTCATATTCTCCCATGTTTGATCTAGCAAAGAAGACAAAATGTTTTTTTCCAGAAACTCCTAACATCCTTGAATTCACTCCTTTCCATCTTTGAAACCATCATTGTGGTTAAGGGACTCTTGTGCATTGAATGGCCAACCTTGAGTCACAGACTCCACTCCTGGCATCAGACATGGCAGCCAACTGAGTCAGATGGACAGAGCCTGGAAAAGGATAACCAGTAAAGAGAAGGCAGAGTCAGGTGATGCTGGGTATTGCGAACAAATATCCTCATTCAGAATCTTCATTCTTCTGAATGAATGTTCATGAATCTCCCATTCCAACCATATGTGAAACAGCACATATGATAAATGAGGAATATAGGACAATAAAAGTATGAGGAATATAGGACAATAAAAGTATAATTGTGGAGTTTGAACTAAAGCTTCTATATAAATATTTGATTCTTAAAGCAATGCTTGCCTTTCAATGAGTGGTTCTACAGTCTATGAATCCTTGTTCTTCTCTGACACAAATTCTGGACGTTTAATCCCTCCTCCTGAACCCAAATGCACCATCTGGTCTTGTTCGCAGGGCTCCTCTTCCATTGATGTGGGAGGGCTTCTGAAGAGAAAATAAGTGTCAACTCTTCAATCAAACATGTGTTGAAAATGGAGAGAAATGGCCTCCCTAGGATTTATCTACACACTGAAACTAAATTGGAAAAATACCTGCAAAAGCAGGAAAGAACCAGAATATGCCCTGGGTGGCTTATCTATCAGGGCTGCTCTGTTCTCAAAACTTTCTGCTCAATGGTGGGAAATGCATGATGGCTCTGAGAACATCATTTAGTACCAGGAGTGAGGAGAAGGAGGAAAGATCACAACTGCATATTAACTTTTCACCTCATGACAGATCACATTTTCAGCTGGTGTGATGGTAGTAAACCGTGACCAACACTCACTCTGCAACCACAACTCTTAGACACAAACACGCTCTGAAACACGCACACCTCTCCTCATCATCTGTCTTTTCGTGTAATTATCGTTATACATTTAGAACAAGTTTGTGTAAGCTTTTTCATTTTTGTTTGCTTCAAATTTTCTTTGGAATTATGTGGAGTTATATATGAAACCTAGCTTATTTTCAAGAAAACACCAGGTCCTTAATAAATGTGTTATTGGTTGAATTCATAATAATGGCTAATGGGGTAAATGTTGCCCCACTTGAGTGGACACATCATAATTTTAACAAGGCCCTGTAGGAACCCTGGAGACAGCGTCATGACTCAAAGGAATGACTAATACTAGGAAGTCCAGACATCGAGGTAGATGCCAAGGGGGGAATTGTCTTAGCTTGTGTTTGACGTGGGGGCTTCCTGATTCCACTACTTTGCCAACAAGTAGAATGGGTTTAATCTACATGAAATCTACTGATACCAAAGAAACAATCCCGGAAATAAGTCCTGTCAAATCCACCAGCCTCATCCAAATTAGATTGGTTTCCTGGCAAAACTATTTCACTCATAAAAAATGATATGTAAGAACTTGTATGTGATTCAGAGGTTTTAAAAGAATCTAGAAACATGCCTGAGGAAATTATGCATTTATACCATGAGAGCTCTGACATATTCAAATATCAATGCCCAGCCCTCCGCATTGTACAGTCCTGGGGGGAGGGGGTTCCCTTCATGTTGTACTTCATGTGAAGGGTAGCCCCTGAAGGTGGTCAATGCAATGACCTAGTATATATGCCATTCTCTTAAGATGCAGTGTGTATATGTACATATGCACATATCTATACTTACACACACACACACACAGACTCACACACACACATACATCAGATTAGATTTAGTCTTTCAGAAACTTTTCCTCCACTCAACAGATAGTATGTTACTGTGGAATTTCCCAATGCTTTTATAATATGGACACTAACCCAAGCCATTCATACCCCCTTACTATCTTCTGAATTTTGACAAACTGTAAATTATGACAGAATTTTCCAGACATACATGCATTATCCATAATTTTAAGAAATACATTTGGTTTCTTTCTTCCCATAATATACAGAATACTAAGTTGTGTGCTCACATATGTGTGAGAGACAGAGACCCAGAAAGACTCAAAATCATGGTAATCACCAGAGAAAGCTCTCCATAAATCTAGAAAACAGGTGTCTAACCATTTCAGGAACTGCTTATGTGAGTCCATTCAAGTCTCTTCCACTTCTGGATCATACTGTAATTTTTAGATTGTATATTTAATTTAAAAAAGTTGAAAATTATTAGTTGGTGATGGTAGTTTCAGAAATACACAGGATCTATTCTCAGGGGATTCAACAGCAAAAACAAGCTAAATATGGCTGTCAAGATATACAAAAGGTCTCAGGCTTAAAAGAAGATTGAGAATTCTGACATCTGACAGATGGTGTAATATTTTCTCTTGGTTGAGGTTAAGGTGAATTAATTGTAATAAAACTACCCAATTCTAGAAACAAAAACCACGCTGACCTATAACTGGAATAACACTTAGCTAATCTATCCAAATTGGATTTCAACCAAGTTTCCAGGGTAGAAAAGACTTATGACTGGTCACTAGTTTCCAGTACAAGTTTCAGTTTTCAAAATATTTCCTTTAAAAGAAAGAAAAGAAAAGGGCAGAATACCAATTTTGAACTTTAAAGAATAAAACCTTTGCCGCATATATTCCTGGAATCCTGCTTATTTCTGTCTCTCCTTTTCTCCTTACCTTCACAACTGTGTAAAAAGGGACATTGTCCAATTAACACTCACAGGTCCATCCTCATTTACCATCCTGGAGAAATGAAGAGTGAAGATTTTTAACAACATAGCCTTTCACATACTTAATCCTGACCACTAAAGAAATCCATTTATTCATCCTTTATTTCCTCCTCTATAGATTTTTCTATAAAATGTATATTCACCCTCTCTGTTGATTTATATCTATGGGAAATCAATGTCTTTTTTTTAATGCTCCAAAGAGGTAAAGAAATAACCCATTCCCAGTGGCAACAAGATAATATCCATAGAGATAATTTGCCTGTGAAATATTACCCAGCAGTCTTTTAACTTGTTACCATTACTCTGCTCGGTGGTGCATTTTGTCTTTTCTGATTAGATGGTGTTTGTAAGTAAAATAGCTCCGTTGGTAAACCAGATAAGGAAGCAGTCTGGCCAGTTGCCAGGGCGACAACCAGTGGTATCATACATAGTTATGTCAAATTCAACTCCTTCTTGTTCCTCTGAAAAACTATTTTGGAGATGAGCAAGTTGATATTTAACACCAATTAACCAGGATCATTCTTACTGTTCTTAAGATCTCAGAGGTCATTGCATGGGGGACATGGAGTCTAGAAAGATGCCCCTCAGATAACGTTGGTAGTTATTGGTTGAGGAACAATACTGACACCCAACGTAGTAAATGGACATATCGAGATATAATCAACCATCTGACCAGTGTCAGACCAATAATTGCTCTTCTAAATTTCAGGCCAGTCCAAATGGCCTAAGTCTGACTGCACCAAGCCTCAGTGTTCTTGGTCTTCCAATTATCCAGTAACATATTGACATGTCAATAATTTTATAATGGTTGCGTCTCTCCTTTTGCTCTGCATACAGGATAAAATTCCATCTCCAAGGATGGTATGGTCAAACATCAATAGCTTGTCAAGAAAAATAGAGGAGTTTTTCCCCTCTGCCCTGGGAATATCATCCCCTGCAAATACATGCATAGGGCAGGGGTTCTCATTCCATGGAGCAGACAGGATGATTCCACCATCTCCACAAAGTGCAGTTTACTCCAGAAATTTTTCTCAGTAGAGCCATTCTGGAAAGCAGGCAGGATACTCTACATGATTCTTCTATGGGAAGGACAGGGGAAAACTTCAGAGGTGCTCACTTAAAGAATGAGCTCACCTAAAGGCTATTTTGTGGCCATTCCATTCCTGTGAACCAGATAGTCTTGGTACACATGTTCTTGCCACAGCCCTCTGACCTTTTGCCACACTCTTCACTGCCCCAAAGAGAAGATTCCCAAGAGGAAGTTCCTGCTTCTCTCCCCATCACCCATTCTCTCATCCCAAGTAAAGAGGAAGATAGTGAGGGCCTCTCTTGGGGGTTGGTGGTGGGAGTTAATGGGCAATACTTCTTGTTCGTGGATATCTCTCTCTGTAAACAACCTGCCCTTGAAGCGGTCACTTCTTTTTTTCCTTCTCTTTGTTGGCCTGTCTTGCAGGAAGGCTTTTGCCCCCAAATGTTCAACTTGTGACATGGTAGATAGATACGACATTGGGTCCTAGCCACATCCTTCTTATATCTATAAAGAAAACTCATGTCTCTCTCCTGAACACCAGAGACAATTTCAGAATAGATTCAGAGTCTGGTCAGGAGAAACATGGAGATGAGATCTACTGGCCCCTTTAGAAACTTCTCTGAGGACAGGAGGCAAAGAGTGACAGATCCCATAGAAAATTTGCAATAAGCAGGGAGTTTAACAAAAGGCACTGACCCAAGCCCAAAATCTTGGTCTTATTTGCCTTGGCCCAAGACTAAGTGGACATTTCATCAAATTTCAGCAGAGAAGACACCCAAGTGCTACTGGCCTGCCTCTAGTTAATCTATGCATAGATTCATGAAAGAGGCAAAAATGTTGACAATTACTTGGAGAGAAGCCAGGAAGGAGTCTGATAGAGTAGGGGAGGAAGCAGGCTTGGGGCAGTATAACGCGATGGACAGAGCCTAGGACCAGATATCTACACCTGGGTTCTAATTCTGGTGTTGCCTCCAATGAGCACTGTGCCCTTATTACATTCTCTCTGAGGTGCTTTTCTGCAGGTAGGAATAATAATTTCCGCATAAGGTTGTTTTTAGGAAAATATATGGAAACCCCTTAGAAATAGTGAAGAACAATAAAAATGGAAAGGACTGTTACGTGAAACATACTGGGAAACCATTAAAAGAGCTAGATAACTGAACACAGTAGTACATTGATGCATGAACAATACAAGGTTGAATTGCATGGGTTCACGTGTTCATGGATTTTTTTCAGTAAATACAGTACAAGTGGTGTGAATGTATTTTCTCTCATAATTTTCTTAAGAACTTTTTCTTTTCTCTACCTTACTCTATTTTAAGAATACAGTATATAATACATGTAACATTCAAAATATGTGTTCATCAACTCTTTCTGTGATCACTAAGACTTCTGGTCAACAGTAGACTGTTACTAGTTAAGTTTGGTGGGAGTCAGGGGCGCCTGGGTGGCTCAGTTAGTTAAGCATCCGAATTTGGTTCAGGTCATAATCTCGCGGTTCATGGGTTCGAGCCCCGTGTCGGGCTCTGTGCTGACAGCTAGCTCAGAGCCTGGAGCCTGTTTCAGATTCTGTGTCTCCCTCTCTCTCTGACCCTCTCCTGCTCACACTGTCTCTCTCTCTCAGAAATAAATAAAACATTTTAAAAAATTAATCTTTTGCTTGCAAGCTAGGAAATGATGCCCTTGCCCCAGGCAGATAAGCCTCATGCCATGCTGCACAGTGTGGTGATGTGTACAAGGTTTGTATTTCAGTCCACATTTGTCCTCTTAGCCAGTGACCCTATGCATTGCCCAGCCTGCCCACTGGCACATGCTGGCTCCCACTTTGGTGAGAACTTGTGAACCCAGGTTCCTCTGCTTTCTGGTTTCTGTCCCTGGAAAGCTGGAATTATAGTGATGCTTGCTACTCTCGCCTGGTTTTAAGGATTATGTGATGTGCATAGAAGCACTGAGGGAGGCGTACACGATGACAGAGGTTATTACAGAGCAACCTAACCCAGGTCTCTCCAGCAGGCCAGGAGAGAGAAGAGAGACTGAAAGGCACAGTTGGTCATGACTAAGCTTGAGGACACACTGCATTTGGTACAATGAGGAACAGCAGGGGGTCAGGAGACACGTGCCTCACTAGCCATGAGGAATGCCAAGGCTTTCCTCTTGTTATTCTTCTATCTGGGGGGAGATCACCATTTGTAGTCATGTGTTGTACAATTGCCCACAGGCTATCGTGACATTTTTGCATACTTAATCAATCTAATAATCAAAACCCAAGACTGTGTGCACATCACCTATGTATTAAATATCTTCTCTCACATCTATCCACTTATTCTCCCACTCACGAGTCTCTAATGCCTTCATATCTTTTCTCACACATTCCTGTAATTTATTCATCTCAAGATGCACTTCTGTCTCATTTAATCATTTAAACAGACCTTTGGTGCCTTTTTAATTGATTCTTCTTGGGTTTTAATTTGCATCTTTGACTTTGCTATCCTGATTTCTTTGACTATCCCTCTCTCTGCCTGACATATGTTTATGCTTTAGCAGGTTTCCAATATTCTGGAAGACTTCAGAGGCCAAGGTTGAAAAAAAATGCTATTTTAAATAGAATCTTATTCGATTGGCCAAGCAACCGAGCAAAACCAAGAGTAAACATTCCACCTTTGGGAAACAGACAACCAGGGTCATCCTTTAATGCTCAGCTGCCCAAAACCAACCTGGCAAGCTCCTAGGCTGACAGAGGATGGCCAGAATGGAAAGGGGTTAGGATTTCCTGTGAGGAGTTTTCATTTGATTTTGTCTCTATATGATTTAGGGACCTATTGCATGTTTCCCCTGCATTTGGATTCCCTTTTGTTTAGGGTGGGGTGTTGTAACAGGGAAAACACACTAGTGAATTAATAAACTGGTTTGTTTAGTAAAGCAGGGAATAGATGAGCAGTTCAGCAACAATGTATTCTACATTACCCATTGGGAACAAGATTTGTGTTTTTAATTCTGCATAGATTAATACAAGTAGAATTGCATAAGGATTCCTACAAATTAATTCCATCCATGGAAGGTCCATATAATAGGAAGAAGGGGAAGAAGGCAAGGTGCTATGATTCTGACTTCATGAGCCCATATGGCAGATAATCCAATAAGGTCATCCCAATTCCCCACCTGGGGCTCTAACCCTGGGCTTGGGTTACATGAGTGATTGGATTTTTATTGGGATCCTGCCACTGACCTGACAAAATCCTATTTTTATTTTCTCATTGATATAATGGGATCCATAAGATGAAAATTATTCCCAAGTGGTATTATGCAAAGGAGTTAATATTTTTAAGCACCCAGAAACTCTACCATATGACATAGAAGAACTGAATATTATGATGCCACATGCATTTTTTTATGTTCTTCAAAGGAAAAAAATTATTACTCAAGTTTTAATCACCAGCATAGAATCATTAAACTTGCAATGTGGATGTATAATTTCTACCAAACACACACACACATACACACACACACACACACACATTCTAAATCATTCATTTGTTTTAATGAGCTTCAGAACCAACTATTGGCATCCAATTTTTTAATATGCATCCATTTCCTTATTGCTATATTTAAACACTCCTTCATAAAATGTGGTCAATTTACTTCAAATGTACAATGTTTTTTTTTTTTAACAACCAAGACCTTATTATAATGAATATGCTGCCTTCACGTCTTCTCTTGGATCAATTAGAAGACCTAGATTCTGAGCATACAAATGTAATGTTATGAGGACTATCTGTACTTCCTTTATTTTTTTGTGAAATCTCCATCATTTGTGGGTATTGAAATAGTGAATGCAAACTGGAGCCAATCTTTCACTAGATTTAGATATTTTTGTACTTTTGGTCTTAGATATAAAATTTCTTACCCATGATTCTGGGAACTCCAATTGACTGCCCTTCCCAACATGACTAAATGGCTGTTTCAGTTGCTCTGTGATTGTTCCTGAATTCACCATTGCGTTTAAATGTGTGGTAGAGTGAGCCATAGCTAAGAAGCCTGGATCTGCATATTCAAGAGATAAATCTTTATGGAGATTAAAAAAAAAGTCAACTAAGTGAAGCCAAAAATCAGAGACCCAAGCACATGGCCATCCTGTCTATAGTTTGTTCATTGAGCAACTGAGTGGTATGACCTCTTGCCACTCACCATGGAGTGTGTCTGGGAGCATGACTGCATCCACTTAGAAGAGGAGTCTTTCTTAACCACATGAAGTCTTCTATATCCACATAGAGAAGGAGGTGGCCTGGTTTAGTCCTGAAGCCTAGGGCTCAAGAGGAGAACTTCAGTCTAGGGGTGTTGGCTCCAGGTGAAGTACCAAAAGTACTGCCCCTGAAGGTGCTGATCACTATTGGGTCCAGAGCTCAAATGATGAAATTAGAAAGAACAGGAAAGATGGAGAGTGCTGAGAGCACTATTTCTTGGTTGTACTGAACTAGAAGCAATGATAAAAAGTACAGGTATGTTCTGAGAATAAGTCCAGGGTAGCTGAATGAAGCTAACACACAAAGGAGATACCAAAAGATACTTGAAAGAAGAATATACATGCAAGAAAGTCTTGGTTGTCTAGCCCCAGTGGGCAAACATCTATTCTTCCAAAGCCCTCTCATTTTGCTGACTACCAGAGAAGACTCCAGATAATGTGAAAACGAAGGAGGCTCAGAGATGAAAGAAGAGGACTAAAAGGTATTTTATACAAAGTAAAAGAGATAGATATGTACATGCAGAGCTGTGTAAGAGTCATGGGCCAGTATCATAATGGAATCAGCCTCTGAGTAGTTGGCCTGAAGCCCTTTCAAATTCCCTTTCTTATGGGAAAGATTAACTCCATAATAAAGTAGCTAAACAGAAACTATAAGAGTGTGGAAAGGCCAGAGGCTGCTGGCAGAGGATGTGCTCAGTTCCGGTGGATCAAGAGTCAGGAAGCCAATTTCCCATTGAGAAGAAAATATTGGCAAAGAAGGGAAGAAGGAAGGAGCTGGTAACCAATTACAAATGAGAAAACCCTTAATTGAGAATAATACAGGGGCACCTGGGTGGTTCAGTTAAGCATCCGACTCTTGGTTTCCACTCAGGTCATGATCCCACTGTTCATGAGACCCAACCCCACATCGGGCTTTGAGCTGACAGCAGAGACCCTGCTTGGGACTTTCTCTTTCCCTTTGTCTCTGCCCCTCCCTCACTCGTGTATGCATGCATGCTCTCCCTCTCAAGAGAAATAAATAATCATTTAGAGAAAAGAATAATAATGAAATTCAGAACATCTTTGGACAAAATCTACCATACAAATAGTTGCAGGCAATTCTAGAAGGAAAAAGAATTAAAGTAGAAACTATTACCATTAGAAAATAAATATTCACTAGATATTCTTATACTCTGATGTTCAACTTTGCCTGTCCATACATTCATATGATGGTGAAATATGACAGTATGTGTGACAAAATATAATAAGATATCACAAATGGTAATTCCCTCATATTTCCATTTGAAATATTCTACCTTTCTCAACAACAGTGTGATCTGGTATAGCTCTATACTCTATGTTGTAGGTTGAATTGTGTCTTCAAAAAAAAAAAGGTTGAAGTTATAATCCCCTTTAGCCTATGATGACCCTATTTGAGGAAGTAGATCTTTGCAGGTGATCAACTTAAGATGAGGTCATTAGAATAGGCTCTAATAGAATATGATTGGCAACCTTGTATAAAGGACAAACTTTGGACACAAAGACACACACAAAGGAAAATGTCATATAATGTTGAAAGCAGAGGTAAAGATCAGGGAGATATACCTACAAGAGTGCCAGAGATTTCCAGTGGAATATCAGGCACTAGAAGAGAGACATAGGGCATATTCTTCTCACAGCCTTCGAAGGAAACAATCCTACCAACTCCTTGATCTCAGACTTCGAGGCTCCTGAACTGTGGGACAATAAATTTCTATTGCCTAAGCTACCAAGTGTATGTTTTTTGTTACAGTAGTCCTAGGAAGCTAATACATTGTGTTTCCCTTTACCATCATATCCTTAAACTTCTAATTTCTCATAGTTATCCAAGATTGCTGGACTGGTACAAGAAAACTCATAGCATCTCTGTCCACAATAGCCCAAATCAGAAACAACACTAATGTTAAACCACTGCTATTCAGAAAGAGGCAAAACTAATCTTTGGTGGTAAGTGTCAGTAATTTTAACCTTTTGTGCAAGGTGGTTATTGAATAGACGAGGCCAAAGGGATGCTTCTTGGTCACTAGAAATATTCTCTTTCTTGATCCAGGTAGTAATCACATGGAAGTGTTCACTTTGAAAATTCATTGGGGCGCCTGGGTGGCTTAGTTGGTTAAGCATCTGACTTTTGCTTAGGTCATGATCTCGCTGTTCGTGGGTTCGAGCCCCGCGTCGGGCTCTGTGCTGACTGCCAGCTCAGAGCCTGGAGCCTGTTTCATTCTGTGACTCCCTCTCTCTGACCCTCCCCTGCTCACGCTGTTTCTCTCTCTCTCTCCTAGAAATAAATAAAACATTAAAAAAAATTTTAGAAAATTCATTGAGCCATTTACTTATAAAATATTTATTTTTCTGACTATATTATGTAGTTCATTTTTTATTTTATTGTTTTTTATTTTAATTCTAGTATAGTTAACATACGGTGTTATATCAGTTGTGCAATATAGTGACTCAACAATATTCTATACATTACTCAGTGCTCCTCATGATAAATGTACTCTTAATCGCCTTCACCAATTCTACCCATCCCCCACCCACCTTCCTTCTGGTCACCCTCTGTTTTCTTCCTGTAGTTAAGAGTCTGTTTTCTGGTTTGTCTTTTTTTTTTCTTGCCATTTTACATTTGTTTTCTTTCCTAAATTGCACATATAATTGAAATCACATGGTATTTGTCTTTCTCTGATTTATCTTGCTTATTCCATATTCTGCATTCCTCTCCAGTTCCATCCATATCATTGCAAATGGCAAGATTTCATCCTTTTTATGGCTGATTAATGTTCCATTGTATATGTATTATATATACCACATCTTCTCTATCCATTCATCTATCAATGGATACTTGGGCTGCTTCCATAATTTGGCTACTGTAAGTGATGCTGTAATAAACATAGGGGTGAATGTATCCTTTCAAATTAGTATTTTCATATTTTTGGGTAAATACTCAGTAGTGTGATAACTGGATCATAGGGTAGTTCTATTTTTAATATTTCAAGGAGGCTCCATACTGTTTTCCACTGTGGCTGCAACAGTTTATATTCCTACCAACAGTGTAAGAGTGTTCCTTTTTTTCCTCCACATTCTCGCCAACACTTGTTGTTTCTTGTGTTTTTGATAGCAGTCATTCTGACAGGTGAGAGATGATATCTTACTGTAATTTTTATTTTCATTTCCCTGATGTTGAATGATATTGAGCATCTTTTCATGTGTCTGTTGGCCATGTATATGTCTTCTCTGGAGAAATGTCTGTTCATGTTCTCTGCCCATTTTCTAATCAGATTATTTGGTTTTTTGATGTTGAATTATGTATATATTTATATATTTTGGATACTACCCTTTATCAGATATATCATCTGCAAATACCTTCTCCCATTCAATAGGGTGCCTTTTAGTTTTGTTGTTTCCCTTGCTGTGCAGAAGCTTTTTATTTTTATATAGTCCCAGTAGTTTTTTTTTGCCTTGATTTCCTTTGCTTTGGCTCTGGAGACACGTTTAGAAAAATGTTGCTACAGCCAATGTCACAGAAATTACTGCCTGTGCTCTCTTCTAGGATTTTTATGGTTTTGGGTCTCACATTTAGGTCTTTAACCCATTTGGAGTTTATTTTGGTGTATGGTGCAAGAAAGTAGTCTAGTTTTCTTTCGAAAAAATTATATAACCACTCTCAACTTCAGTGTTTATACTTTGCTTAGAAGTGATTATTTAGCACTTGGAAACATTACCATATATGTTTTACATTTGAGGTGCTCATTAACTTACATTTTTTAGCATTTTATAATTTCCCTTGAGAGCAAATACCATCTTATACATTTTTGTATGTCTAGTACTGTATAAGACCCAAAGAAGTACTCACAAGCATTCCTTGATAATGATATATAATCAGAAATAGACAAGCATAGATGGCACAAGAATACCATTAGCACATAGAAGAATATGCTTGTGGATTTGTGACACATCCTAAACCATACACTTGGCTATCTTCTAAAGACTAAAAGAAAGAAAAGAGCATTCATTGAGTGTTTACTATGTTTCATTCAGCAGCCTAAGATGTAACATACATTACCTCAATGTATACCCTCAACAGCATTTTGGATTTGACACTGTCATCACTGATGAGGAAACTAAAGTTCAAAACATTTTAATTAACTTGCTCAATATAATGTAACAACCAACACTCAAAATCAGAGTGGTGCTGTGCATTACCTGGAAGGTGGAAAAGGTAGTATGATTTCCCCCCTTTGTCTAAATTCTCTGCTAGATCAAGTTTCAAGGTTCTGATTCTGTCTTCTAATTCCCTCTTCTGTCAAGTTTCAGATTCCGTATTCCTGAAAGTTGATCCTGGAGCAAAGAGCACAAATATTGGATTCATCCTAGGGTTGATATTCTTCCTTTTTTTTTTTTACCACCTAAACTCTCAAGGTTAACCTGGATCCTTCAGCATTCTCCTCGATTCTGTAAACAAGCCCATGGCTTTCCAGTAAATTCCTCTTGTGCTTAAGTAGGCAACACTTGGCCCTCCGGTTGCAGACCAAGTACCCTAGCTGAATCATCAAGAAACATCTTAGAGCGACAAGAACAAGATGCAGAGCAGATCTGTGACTTGCTGACATTTCTTCACACAGAACGGGCACAAGTATCAGGCCCCTCACCACCGCTCATTTCCCCACTCCATTTCCTTGCCAAGTGAGAGCTTTTGTTACTGAGTTGCTGAAACATCGTTGTGGTTGTGTAAAGGGTCTCCTTTACAACACCTCCGTTTTTTTCAGGCTTTTCTTCAGCTGCAGTGGCCTTTGCCAAGTACCATGATCAATTGCCCAACGGGCTCCAAGTGCAACTTCCACAGCATTTTGGCAGTTAATCACTGGTGGCGTTGCATTGTTCTTTGTTTTGTGTGCCATTTCTCCCATGTGCTTGTTTGTCCCTTATTCTTTATACTCCTCATGCCACTCAGCATAAGGTTAGTACTCTGAGATGGATCCGAAACCACAAATATAAGATAATTGCCTCCTGTTATCCAATATTTTAATTTCAGTAGTGATCGGGCTAAGGAGAAGGGACTCCTTGTTGATGATTAGTATGAAGCTAACGTGTTCTCTAACCCTTTCTGAATTACTTTCAAGAATACACCCATTTCATAAGGACATAAACAGAAAGAGTTCTACCTGGTTTTCATGAATGCCAGCTATTATGTATCTTGAGTAGATCCATTCAACATTCCATAGCCACCCTAAAAGGTCACTCTCCAAAACTATAGTAAACACCTTCAGCTCTCTAACTGAACTTTGTCCCTATTGTTAGCTCTTAGGTGTAATAATCTGGAGGTTAAAGTGAGGCTAAAGTTTAATTGCACCCAGTTAGAAAATCCACTTATATTTGTAGTTTTGAACTGCATATACCAAAGCTTATATCACTTAATAGTACCCAGGAAGCATTCTAACATTCTGTTTTATGTGCTTGGAATCTCTCGAACTCTATCAGACCCTCAAAAATGAGCATGCAGCCACCCAAGGGTTTGAATAACAAAGTTGAAAGAGGACAGCCAAAAACAATAAATTGGCCTCCGTGGTCTGAGCCAGACTCAGCCATGTATAACTACTGAGCTGGAATAAATAAGACCTCTGTTGAAAATGGTAATGAGAATACCTAAAAAAAAAAAAAAAAAAAAAAAAAACTCAAAGAATAAAGTCAAGAAAAATTACAAAACTTAGTTTTAAAGTTTGTAAAGTACATTATTTCTAAAACATCAAAGCATCGGCTTAATAAATGGTTTCTGAACCCACATGCAACAAATTAAGAGCTGATATAAATAAGGAAAACATAATTTTGATGCAGCCTGAGAGCTCTGGACATTGAGACAGAACATCTCCATAGAAAAGTGCTTTCCAAAAATTTCCCCAGACACACCATAAAAGCAAATGAACTGGGAACACGAGCCCACTGGTAGGCAGGGCAAGCCAGCAAAAATAGCTCATCTCTAGCATTAAATGTCTTTAAGTTTTGTGTTTCTCCTGAAATATCATGGTAGCTTTGCATTAAACATTAATATATATCTGTATAAAAATTTTAATGACTTCATTTAATTATCTTGGGGAAATTTTTGAAATTTAATTTTTATTAAGCTTTTGCCTAAAGTCAATATATAGACCAGATAGGTCATGTTGATCCCGAGGGTTCTTGAACTCTGCACACCACCACTTGTCCATAGGGACACAAAAAGCCCAGGTTAATAAGCATAGTTTTAGAAGAATTCATATATTTCCCAATCTTTTGGCAAGCAGCTACTAACTGATTACATGAATATAACATTAGGAAGCATCCTAAGATATGCATATTCCTAAAGGATTAGTTGAGGAATTGATTTGGCTGCTGTAATGGAAAGACCCAAAATAATAATGACTTAAATAAGATCTGTATTTCTTTCACATGTAAAAGTCTCAGCTAATGTGTTGGCCCACGTTGGAAGCCAGGCTCCATCTGTTTTGCCATTCTGCCATTCTCAACATGGTTCGAAGTCCCTCCTCTAGGTTTTGCCCTTGTGTTCACACTCACCCCTGGAAGTTGCACACATCATTTCCATTCACATTGCAAACACCCAGAATTCAGTCACGTGGCCACACCTAGTTGCAAGGGAGAGTAGAATTTAACAAGATAGTCTTATACTCACTGAGAGCAAGAAAGAAAGAGAGAGAGGAAGAGAGACAAGAAGAGAAAAGAAAACCAAACAAAAGAAAACCAAACCAAACCAAACAAAAGAAAATGGAAAAGGGAAAAAACTGCAATTAAATAATGAAGGGGGGATGGATATTAGAGAAAAACCAGCAAGTGCTGTCACACTCAACTAAAGTTATCAGTATGATAAGGTCACCTGCTCAATATTCAGTAAAAGAATAACAGAAATCATCTTTTAGATATTGTGACTAAGTAGGCATAGGTATTGACTAATATTCTACAGTTATCAAGCAATTAGAAGTTTAATTTAGGGGCACCTTGGTAACTTAGATGGTTAAGTCTGAGTCTTGGTTTCTTCTCAGGTCATGATCTCATGGTTCATGAGTTTGAACTTTACATCAAGCTCTGCACTGACAGTGTGGAGCCTACTTGGGATCCTCTCCCTTTCTCTGCCCCTACCTGTGCTTGCTCGCACTCTCTCTCTCTCCCCCAAAAATAAACTAAAAAAAAAGAGTATTAAAATAAATTTAATTTAAGAAAAAGAAGCTCAAATAAATTTTTAAAAAAAGAATATTCAATAATTGAAACCAATAAGCAAAAGATGACATAGAAACATTCTAACCCAGGTGACATTATCAGTGGACCTTAGGAAACATTAAACTATGGGCGCTAGAAGGAAATATCTTCATGAACAGAAATAAAATATACTAACAACTTGTTTATTTTTGGAAGAGTCAAAAAAAGACAATGGAACTTTACCGGAGGAATTGCTAAGGTAAAAATTAGTATTAAAAAAAACCTGGGTTGGGAAGATGGTGTAGGACACGTGTCACAGGAAGCAGTCTTCCAGATGGAGATCAATATCCAGAAGGCTGAAGGAGTGCCCTTGTAGAAGGGAGGGGAAGGAAGGGAAATTGGGCAAGGGGAAAAGCTGAGCAGTAATGCAGTCCCAACTAAGGCCTCAGCCGATGTCACAGAGAGCTTGGATTGTGGGTTGGCCTATTAGAACTGTCCCAAGTCAGAGTAAGAATGACAAGCCCTTTATGCCGCCACATTGATTAGTCATTGCATGTAGACTGTTTCTGGAAGAAGACTTGACTTGATAGAGAAAGCTTTCTTCAGCTGAGGTAAATCCTAAAGGAGACTAACATCTGATGGCTATCTTCTAGAAGGCTTTCTGGCCCCTGGGGAAATAAATCTCTCAAATGTTACAAGTTGGCTTTTGTAAGAAGACTTCAAAACATAGATTCCCATAAAGGATGTTGAAGGAGCATTTTTAAACACTTGTTACAAGGAGAGGGGATAAAAAGCAAGAGCTGTGGTACGTCCCAGTAAAGAACTTAGCAAACTTGTGGGGCGTCTGGGTGGCTCAGTCAGTTAAGCATCCGACTTTGGCTCAGGTCATGATCTCATGGTTTGTGGGTTCGAGCCCCATATCGGGCTCTGTGCTGACAGCCAGCTCAGAGCCTGGAGCCTGCTTCAGATTCTGTGTCTCCCTCTCTCTCTGCCCCTACCCTGCTCACACTGTCTCTCTCTCTCTCAAAAATAAATGAAACATTAAAAAAAAAAAAAACTCAGCAAACTTCTTGGCAGCTCTGGAGCTCAGATGGACCTTCAGACTGGCTCACTGAGGAGAAGGGACAGGGTCTTTATCTCCTATATTGATCAGTCACTGGTTGCGGGCCATCCGGAAGAGGACATGACCTTGGGTGAGGCATATCTTCGGCCAAGGCAATTTCCAAAGTGGACTGACAGCTAAAGAGTATTGTCTGGCAGTATTCCCAGCAGCTGGGGAAATAGATCCCTCAACCCAGAAAGGACCTGGGTGCATATCACAGTGTCTACCATACAAGATACACTTAATATTTTCATTTCACAACGAAAGAAAAACTTAAAAAGAAATCATTTTTTATAGGAAGAACAGATTCAATGATTTTGTCCGTATGAAACCTAGGGCACTTATTACCTTGCTTTGTCTCTTCAAAGAATATTTGATAATACTCACATGAATTAAATGCGGGACTAATAGATGACTCTACTGTATAAATATTTCTATTTCTTTCACTCTTCCATTCTATTCTTGCCAGCACATTCCTACCCTTATTTTCCTGCAAACAACCAATCTATCAGCCCTCAGTTCTCTCCCTACCCTTCCTTAATCCCTCTTCCCAATCTCTTAACAAATAAAAAGTGATCACTTTAAAGGTGAAGAAGTCTCTGCCCGGCTCCTGTCTTCTTGAGGCTCACACCTTCTTTCCCTCCCCAGGAAAGCTCCTTTTCCCTGATGAAATCTCTCTATTTCACATATTTCACACATTTACCAATTCTGAAAATGCTTTTCTTGACTCTTCTGTTTCCCCTCATTACAGCCATGCATCTATCGTTTTCCTTAGCAAATCTCTTAAACTAGCAACATACAGTCACAAGCTTGTTTCTACACCAGTCTACTCCCTCAAAGCCCTGAAATCCTATTATACTTCTCTTCACACTTTTCTACCTACATGTGCTCTGTCCCCACAAAAGGCTAAATCACTCTCTTCTTGGCGAATTTACGATTTTTTTTCCCACAATCCTCACACTTGACCTTTAAGTTACACCCATTTTTTTCACAGACTGTACTTGACTGAGACTGTTGTGGTTGTTTTTCCTGAGTCCCACTTCTCATTTCTACTTTTTCTCCCCAGTCACTAACTGGGGAAATTATCCAAAGCTGCCTTTGACCTTTTATCTAAAGCATCTTTGTATATCATTTCTTGTTATTTTAATCATTGCTCCTATGCTGGTGATTCAGATCTGTATCTCCATTCTGTTTTCTTGAGTAATTCTAGCCTAGATCTCCATCTACTTCATGGAATTCATATTTGCCCAATCAATCTTTGCCTCCAAATCCAACATAATCAAAACCAAATCCATCATCCATGAGAAAAGAATCTTCCACCTCAGCCTCTTTAGCACTTACATTCTCCTGATTGGTCCAGGCAAAATATTTGAAGACATCCACGAACACAAAGTATGAAGGAAAAGAAAGCCACAACCATAACCCTAATATTGTTACTTCCTGAACACTAAATACAGATATAGTCTTTCTGCTTTTACTCCGTCCCTGTTCTAATTGGCCCTATATGTAATTTCTGAATTTAAATAAATATCAATATTTCATCCCCCTTTTCAAAAGTTTCATCTTGATTGTCTAACATACAGAATCCAAACTCATGAGTCTGGTACTCAAGGCCATCTTGAAATTGGTCTCACCTTTCATGGCCAATCTCGTCACACTCAAACTTTCTGCCCTGTACCCACCTTTAACTTAAAATCTTCCCTTGGGGTGCATGGATGGATGGCTCAGCCAGTTAACCATCTAACTCTTGATTTTGGCTCAGGTCATGATCTCGGGGTTGTGGGATTGAGCCCTGTATTGGGCTCTGCCTTGATAGCAGAGAGCCTGCTTGAGATTCTCTTTCTCCCTCACTCTCTGCCCCTCCCCCCTCTTTCTCTCTCAAAAATAAATAAATAAACATTTTTTAAAATAAAAACAAAATCTTTCCTCATACTGTTTTCCTGTGAGGAAATGACCTCCATCATTCATTTATTTTATTTAAACTTACTCTTCTCAGGATTCATTTAGGATTAAACTATAAGTCATACTCAAGCTCTTGCAGTCCACTGCAATATTCTTCTTTTATACCAAATCTCAACTGTCCACTACCATAGCTTGTTACACTCTGATTTGTGGAACATATAATTATACTATGTGAATATATCTTGTCATTTATGTTGTAAGGTCCTTATAATACTTCAGCAATAGTACTAAAGACCTAAGACAAATCCAGTGCATACTTTCTGAATTAAGATTGTCATCCCATGGGCTAATATTGCAAAAACAAGGTAATGGATGCAGAATTTCCTATCCGAATCTCAAAAAAGACAAAAGTAGAAATAATCCACACTTATGTATTACTAAGTGGTGAAAGCAAAAATGATTAGATTTTACAAATATAATTATTTACAAAAATCATAATTATCTTCTTATTATTGTGTGATTTTCTTTTCTTTCCTAATGAAATAAAGCAAAACTGTAATTAAGTGGCTGGAACACTGATGATTAGAAATGCCCTCTTGCTTTTCTTCACTTAGAACTCATCTACCTTTCAATTATTCTCAATGCCAAATAAACTGCTTATGTAGTTATACATCATTCCTCTGAACAAATTCTAGTTTTCTTTATATAATGTTTGTTAAAGACCACACAAATGGGTAGGAAAGAAAACATTTTGTCAGCCTTATGCTCGGACAGTTACACTAAAATATTTTTGCCAAGAAGAAATAGACTAAACATACATCAAGCCAAATGGAGACGCTTACTTTAGTGACTAGAGGTACTTCTTATGATTTAAGGCATTAGACCATAATTTGAGAATGTTTGGAAAGAGCATGCAATTGCTTTATGTTTCTGACAATCACTCTCCAAAAACCCGAGCACATCCAAAAGATGTACAAACACACATGGGTGATTAATACCATTGTTTTAAGTTATATTTTAGTTTTTTAATCTAACGACAAACATTTCTAAGGACAGTTATTTTTTAGTGCTGTTTTGTTCGGTGTTTTTCTTTTTTAATGAAATATGAAGTTAATTGTGAGCTTTGTCTTTGCTCATCCCTGCTCAGTAATTCCCATCCCCAAGTTCAGGTATAAAAAAGTGTTTTTTTTAATCCACACGGGATTGCCAGTTTTCCTCTACCTGATCAGAACTTTTCAACGGAACTAGTTTCTACCAAACACTATCATTTCTTTTGAGGCAAGAATGCTTTTTTGGGAGTGTGGCGTGGGAGTGGATTGGGACAGTGGTCACCCTTATTCATTTATCTGATACAATATTTTGAGCATTTACTATGTGCAAGTTTCTATGCTAGATACAGGAATTACAGCAGTGAAAGAGACACAGTCCTCATCCCCACCAAATTTGCAATAAAAGGAGAAGGGGGACATTAAATAGATGATAATTTGATCATAGTTGTGATAAGTTCTATAAAGAAGGAAAATAGCCAGGTAACTGGGAGACCCTTTAGAGTCAGCCCCTTCTTCTTCAACCATGCTTGCCCTATTCTTTTTACCTAAGTTTTATTCCTGTGAGAGATTTTATTTAAACTACTTGTAATTAACCAACTCCAGAAGGTCTCTTGTGAATGACTCAGCATGACTCTGCAAACTCTTCAAAGAGATCAGAGTTCAAGGTTTTGAAACACAACCAGCATGTTTTGACCCAGCTTAACTTAGGAGATGTGACCAGGATGAGTTAAATATAAACAGGTATCTTTAGAAGTAATCATACATGAGACAATTTCAAAATGATGAGTAGACAGCAGTCCCCATCATAACCTCCCCCAGCTGCTCATTAAACACAAAAGAATGCTCATTAAAAAAGGCACACATTGACAACTCTCAGAAAAACTGTGATTGATCATCATCCTAAAAACAGAATCCAGAAGGAATCGGCATTAATAATAGAGGAGTTGGATCTGGATTGTGAAACATATATGGAGGCTCAAACACGTGGCATAGTAAACAAATAAAGTCTACTTGACAGAGAGGCTTTGCACCTCTCACATCACTGCTGCCCAGATTCAGATATGCACAACCCCAACCTAGCAGAGAACAGGCAGATGACAGTAAGATCCCCGGGGCCCTCTCTAAGGGGCCAACATTGATTTCCAGGCACGAGTGGTGCTGGCAGCAGGCGGAACTAACACTACGTGTGTGTGAGGATGAAGAGGACCTTGAAGCAGTACTGAGAATAGTATTTTTTGTTTTATATTTAACATTATTATCAAAACTAGTGGAGTAGACAAAAAACTAACGCAGTCAAGTTGCACCAAAACTCTAAATGAAAGGCTTCTAGGGGCGCGTTCTAGGTGGCTGGGTCCGTTAAGCATCCTGCTCATGGTTTCTGCTCAGGTCATAATCTCACCGTTTGTGAGTTCAAGCCCCATATGGGGCCCTGTGCTGACAGTGAGGAGCCTGTTTGGGATTCTCTCTCTCCATCTGTCTCTCTACCCCTCCCGCTCTCTCTCCCTCTCCCTCCACCAAAATAAATAAATAAACTTTAAAAAACTGCTTCTAAAAATGAGGTTCTATACAAAACAGCCTGTACTCCATCTGAAAATCTGAGAAAGATATTAGACCTCTACAGTGAGGACAAATAACCTGTCCTTTCTACTGAAAAGCATACTCTGTGATGAAAGTATGAGATAAAAGAAGAAAGGAAAAGAAAAGTATGAAATTATTATAACAGAAGAACATCTGAAACTCATGATTATAAGAGTTGGCTATAAGGATCTATCTAATACTGAAACGTTAAACATATTTCTACCCTTATGAGACAATTTATTGAAGGGCCAGCTAATGGAATAAGGCATGTAATGAAATAAGGTGTAGAAGATTCAAAAGGAAGAAACAAAATTCTCATTTTCTGCAATAGAAACCACACAAAACAAATTAAACAAAAGTAACTAGTGAATATATTACTAATTACCATTTTAAAATATCTTCTTCTAAATACAAAGCTTTAAATATATTAAATAAACTGAAGCACAGTATTAAATGTCCATAATTATAAAAAATTCTTTAGATCTTAACTCAGGGACTCACAATGTTATTATACACGAAAACTCGTATCATGAATGGGTTTTCCTGTATGGAAAGTTTCAATATTCTAAGGATGTCAATTCTCTTCTAATTAGACTATAAAGATACTCCAAATAAAAATTGGGAATTTTTAGTTGTAGGCATGGGGTGGAGAGGGTGGAACTTAACATGATCCCAAACTCACAGGGAAGAATGAACACAAGTATATAGACAAAACTAGAAAGCCAAGGGTAATGAACAGGCTCTTCTCAGTTAATCAAATATATTATAAAAGTACATTAATTAGATTCTTTCAAGTAAAAAGGAAGGAAAACACACAGATTATTTTTTTAGTGGATAATGAGTCCAGGTATACAAAAACTTGAAATAGCACAAAACCCAGGCTTGCATCTGCTCTGATCCCAAGTCTACCTAGAGTAGGAAGAACAGAGGATGTGCCGGAACAGTGCACAGCCTGGGCTCATGGGATCTACCATCTCAAACAGCACCCAACATTCTCTCTTCCCAAATGGATGAGTACTAGGATCAATCTGGCCCCATCCTAGGTAAATTTTCCCTTTGGACAGAGTTTCATGCTTAACTATCCCAGTGGTCTTTGGCCTCCTACATGCCCATCTCATGGTTACCTTTGACTTGGCTGGATAAGCTGATGTTCAAGAAGCAATGGCTACCTTAGCAAAGTTAGTTTCATGAAGTTTATGAAGTTTATGAAGAAAGAAGTACTCTTGTCGTATAACTAATACTACATGATGTAGTAAGTTGTATTCTCTCCAGGATACCTTATGCCAAAATAAATTCTAGACAATGACAGATTTAAATATCACCGTTGAAACGATTCACTTATCAAAGGTATAATTGTAACCATTCTTAAAATATCTCCAAAAGCAGAAACAGTAGCAAAGGATTGGGAAATCTGAATAAATTAAAGTCTCTCAGGTGGGAGGGAGGAATGAACAAGTAAAGCACAGAGGGTCTTTAAGGTGGTATAACTACTCTCTATGAAGCTACATTGGTGAATACACAGCATTATATCTTTGTCAAAATGCACAGAATGTACAACAGCACAAGTGAACTTTAATGTAAAACTATGGGCTTTGGGTGATAAAGATGTGCCAGGATGTACCACTGTTTTATGGAATGTCAATAGTGGGAGTAGTTTGTGTGTGTGCAGGGGTGGGGTAGGTATACGGGCACTTTCTGTACTTTCTGCTCAATTTTGCTAGGAATCTAAAACTACTCTAAAGAATCAAGTCTGTTAATTTAGAGCAAAACAAACAAACAAAATCTCTATGAAGAAATACAACCACAAACAACAGTTTTTAAATTAAAAAAATTAAGGAGAAAATATTTGTCATATGCATAATAGGAAAATGGTTAATAGTCAATATACAAATTGTGCTCAGTTAAACAAAATCTGTAAATATACTATAGTAATTTCCTTGAGCTCCTGTAAGGAATTACCATAAATTGGTGGCTTAAGGAAATTGCAGAAATTTATCGTCTCACAATCCTGGAGGCCAGAAGTCCAAAATCAAAGAGCCACAGTGTGCATTCAAGGCTGTAGGGAAAAATCTTTCCACACTTAGTTTCCTTCTGGTGGCCAAGGAGTGTCTTGGTTCTTGGCCACAGCACTCCAAACTTTGCTTCCATCTTCAGATGGCCTTCTCCATGTCTGTCTTATCTCATATCCCTTATAAGGATATTTGTCATTGGATTTAGGACTCACCCAGATAACCCAGGCTGATCTCATCTTGAGATCCTTAGTTATAGCTGCAAAAACCCTTGCAGTGTAAATGCCTGACATTATAAGCTTTTGATTGCCAAGGCAATCATTCTTTAAAAATATGTTTTAAATAAATAGATTGGCAGCTGTATGACACAGCTACTAGCAAAAAACAAAAACAAACAAACAACAACAACAACAAAAAACCAGATAAGGAGCCAGGCCCCCCACACCAATGAAGTTCCCCTTTCAGAAAACCCAGGGCAATCTAGATAACTTGTAGCTTGGGTGACCTGCTGCCACTTCCCCAACACCCTAATTCCCACTCTTAGGCTTCAAATTAGCCAATGACGAGTGACCTCTTAAAACCTCAGACACCCCATCCTTGGGTCCTAATAAAGGCAGAGCCTGCGGTTCTCCTCTCTTTCTTTTGTCTGTCTCCCCCTCATCTCTATGCCCTCATGTCATGTACCCTTCAAGACTTATGAGTAATAAGTCTTGTTTTTTAATATTTCCTGATGGCTTTTTGCTGGAATGAATCCTGTGATCATAAGAAGAATGACAAGGGCTGGTCCAGCCATAAATTGATGCCCTTGGGGAAGTGTCTGCGGTGCTTGCTACTACTACCACTGCCTAGGTGGGAGTCTTAGAGCATTCTAGTCAAGAGCATCACCATCAGTAGGCTGCAATGGACAAACAACTCTTTCTCCAAATAATTTCATGTTCATAGGTCCTGGGGAAACATGGATGTGTATTCTGGGAACCACTATTCATTCTTCTATATACACTAATAAAAATAGGCAAAACATATGAACAGGCAATTCTCAAACTAAGAAACATAAACCCTTTTAAAAGGCATCAAGCTCAGTAAAAATCAAATAAATGTAAATATAAATGACACTGAAATATCTTTTTGCTCTCAGATTTATGATGAAATCAAAGAACAAGCTCTCTCTATGTGGCTAAATTCCAAAGTTTATCTTGGAATACCTGGAAAATTGGTCCTCTAAGAAATTATTTCCTCCTCACAACCTTCAAGTAGTGAGTGTCAAAATAATAATACACACAGTTTGAATTTCCAATTTTGATTTAGCAACATTAAATAATATGATTTTACACCCTATGTCTCACTTTCAGGATTTTTACCTAAATAACCAACAAAAGGAAAATTGTTCTACATATTGCTTTTCCCATTAAATTTCTATCTCAGAAGTTAGATGGAAACTTGGATACATCTTTAAATATATGAAATAAGCTTACTCTTAGCTGTTCTCTTATTAAAAAAAGAATCTTTTTGAAAACCACATAACAATTCCCTAATTTAGTGGTTTTGCAAAATCATAAATTTTGCCTGAATATGCCTCATGTTGGGAGTTAAGGATACATACTGGTACAAGCACCTCAGATAATAATGTTCACTAATACTGGACATACACATATTCTATTATATTATTCTACACTGGGAATATATTAAACAGAATTGTGTTTGTATCAGCATTATTTATGATACAAAACACCGGAAACAATATCCATCAAACAGCAGTATGAGCAAATAAATTGTGGCCCATTCATACAATAGAATACTCTACAGCAATGAAAATAAGCAAACTATACTTCACAGAACAACATGGATGAATCTCACAAAATAAAATTGGGTGAAAAAAAGTGAGAAACAAAGGGTATATACTATATGATTCCATTTATATAAAGTTCACAAACAAAACTAACATGAGAGAAGTCAAGACAGTGGCCACTGTCGTGGTGGGTAATGCCCTGGAAAAGGTACATGAACACTGACAGTTTGCTGGAAATGCTGGTTCTTAGTTAGGACAGTCATTACATGGAAGTGTTTATTTTGTGACAATTTATTGAGCTATATGCGTATGATTTATGTACTTTTCTATATATAATATATTTGTTACAATTCTGAACCACTATTTCTTCTTAGCCTCTTTTCCTATCACAGCCAACAAATTCACAGATGTCCTAAGAGAAAAAGCAGCAAAGAATGTGCTTCCTTCCTCTCCAAGATCTTTACCCATCAAATCTCAGTGTGAGGATGAATCTGATACAGCAGTTAAAGGCAAGGGCAGAAATCATGTAGGTTTGTTTTCTTGCTTGTTTAGGCTTCAATGAGATAACAACCATCAAATACTTAGCATAAATCCTGGGACACAAACAGTGCTAATTTATCATCCAAACAGTTTATAATTTATCATCCAAAACAGGATATTTCTTAGAATCAGAGACTGCTATTAATAAACACACTAGACCACAAACATGCATTAAGATTTCTCAGAGACAAACTGAAAAGCACTGTCAATGTAAAGCTAAGTAAATTATGACATATACAATTAGTGTGCTTGAGTTGGCCTTGCCATTAGCAAGTACATTAATAAGCTATAGTTTTTTAATTATAAAAGTGAGGGAGTAATATATTTGAGAGAAGCAATTATATAGGTCAGCTACAAAACATTTATCTCTGTAAGCAATGCACAACTGCTCTTATACTCTAAAAAGGAAGGCTCTGAAGAAGAAACACCATCAAACTTTAGCCTAGGTTGGTTAGGAACTCTGATGCTGACGTTTTCCTAGCTCTGTAGATGGTGCTGGAGAAATGAATTCAGATGAGCAGACATCAAAGCACCCTCATCTCTTCTGGAGAACATAATCTTTACCACTTGTGAGATTTCTTCATATTCAGTATCTTCATGTTAAGTTTTATTTTTTATTTATAAGTTGGAAGCCCAGTAATCCCAGTAGCATGGTTTATACAAGCATATTGTTATAAATTCCATCACATATTACAGAGAAATGCCTGGAATCTCATTAGCTGTAATTTAGCACATTTAACACAAATTTTCATGTTTACGCCTAACTGCAATGGCATCTTTTATTGCTGACACCAAGATCCCCTGGGTGGGCCTCAAAAGTCAATGACACTGGGTGGCCAAGTGTGGCAAAACAGCAAAAGACTGGGAAATACGACAGAGGCAAGTTTGGGTCCCACATGTTGTGTTCATTTCCTGCATAAATATTGGCTATACTTGGCCTTCCTTTCCCTGATGTGTATAAACATGGTTTTTCCTTGGTATTCCAAGATGACCAACAACAGAAAAAAATCTTTTTTTTCCAAATGAAAGACGAAGTTTCCAATGTTCCATACCACTCTTTCCTCAGTTTACTGTTATTGTATAAAGTAGCCCTTTCTATAAGAAATTATTTTATGAAGTCAGATATAGAGATAATTGGACAAGGTCATTGTTACTCAGTGTTCTTTCTCATACCCTTCTGATATCTGGTTGCCAAAAACATTCAGAAACTATCAGTCTATTGCAGAGTCAACCCAAATACATAATTTCATTTTTCATGTTTTACCAAGCCCTATACTCCCACATTCAACTTCTGAAACAAGTTTCATGTGAAAAATTCCTTCCTGAGGCTTCTTGAGGGGAAAATGTGTAACAGCTCTTCTTTCCTGGTTGTAAGAATGCTGCTTAGCTCCATCAGTACATATTTATTGAACAAAAGAGTGAATGGACAAGGAATCAGCAGCCCCGGACGGATGGCCAGCCTGGGTCACAAGTTAACTCTGTTTACACCCAGCAATCACTGCAGTGAGTCTCATCCCAGGTCCTCTTTGACAGATAACTTTCCAAAGTTGGGCAAAAGGCCAACTTGGAGGAGATGGTGGCCTAAAACTATGTACCTGGCTCCTCATCCTCCACACCTGTTTCTGGAGTAACCCAATAAAGCATTCTTTAAGAGTCCAGACATGAAGGGTGGGCATGTAGAGTTTGTGGTATTAGGAGACAGCAGGCAAGAAGATCTGCCTCTTCTGGTAGCCCACTAGAAATAGCATATGCACATGAAGCTGTTTTCACCTAATAAAACCCCTGTATGCTAGAGGACCAGATTTCCTTACACTAATCAAGTGTGCAACAAAAATTAACAAATTAACATGGTACTTAATTTCCCTAAAACTGAGAAATATCATCTGATCTATCATCCCATCATTCATGGCACCCTATCTAATAGGTAGTAGGGGCAAGGAGGAGGAAAACTACACTTCAGTTCCATAGATTCACTTAGTTTGAAGCAATAGTTTAAACAGCTCACTGAAGGGCGCATGGGTGGCTCTCAGTCAGTGAAGCATCCTACTTCGGCTCAGGCCATGATCTCCAGGTTCATGCGTTGGAGACCCACATGAGGCTCTGTGCTGACAGCTCAGAGCCTGCAGCCTGCTTAAGGTTCCATATCTTCCTCTCTCTCTGCCCCATCCTCCAACTTAAGCTCTGTCTCTCTGTCTCTCCACAATAAATAAATTTTAAAACAGATGTTTAATAAAAATAAATAAATAAATAAATAGTCTCTTGAGTTCAATGCTCAGTTTTCTGGGTCCTCTTCTCTAAGTTGGCTTCTGGCTGCAGGAAGTTAAGGCATGGCCATCAGTGCCTTATTTGTGACCAAAAAGAAGAGATGGAGCTCTTGAATCTACATGGTACCTTCATGTCTCCTGGAATCTGCCCCAATGGCCCCCACCCCAACCCTGCTGCTCCGAACTGGTCTCACCTTTGGGCACCTGTCCATCACAAGAACCTGTGATGAGAGCACTCAGAGCCTGATCCCTCCAGCTCCATCACAGCTTGGTCATAAACTCTGGCTGATCGGACCTCACCTCCCCCATCAGTCATGCCAACACCTCTGTAATTCTCTCCCATGTCCTCTATGTCCTTGGCCAGCCTTGACCCTTCAACCTCATCACAGAGAGCCCCCTGGTCCCATCTTTATAAATGGGTCTATACCAATTGCCTTTCTATCTATCAGCCAAGGTTTTCCATGTTTCTAGATAAGAAGATCCTTCACTCGCCCCCCTGAAGTCAGCATGCCTTACGTTACCTTCTCTACCCTATGGTTCATGTTTTGACAAGATGAAAATATGTTACATCCACCAGTTGCAATCCTCCCAGATTTTCTGGGTAAGCTTTTCTAAAAATCAGTGCTCCAGGAACAAGCTTTTTAAATTTCATTCTAACCTTTGAGTTTCTAATAATAATCCCAGATTATTTTTTCCAACCCAAGATTACTTATCTGGTGTGTGATAAGGACTTCTGCTCTTCATGAGGCTTTCATGAATGCACGAGATTAACCCTTCTACGGATCCTTCATCATCCTTTGAAGTACTTTAAAATAAGACAAGAAGGAATAGATATAGGGCAATGCACCTCGTGCTGCCTACTCATGCCTACTCGTGCTACCTGCCTTTGCAGTTTAGAGTGTTGGCTGAAAAAAAATGTAGATAAAGGGAAACAAAGCCTTTCTTCCACCATCCTTGAAAAATCCTGTATGATGTATTATTCAGTTTAAGGTAAAACTTAACTAGAAGTTAAAATCTTCCTTTCTCTGTCTCTCTCAAAATAATGAACTTTACAAAAAGGTGAGGGAGGTGCACCTGGGTGGCTCAGTCAGTTAAGCATTCAACTCTTGGTTTCAGCTCAGGTCACTTATCTCACAGTTTGTGAGATTGAACACCATGTCTGGCTCTGCTCTAGCAGTGCAGAGCCTGCTTGGGATACTCTCTCTCTCCTTTCTCTGTCCCTCCCCCACTCTCTCTCTCTCAAAATAAATAAATAAACTTAAAAAATAAATAAAATCTCCCTTTGTTATAATCAACAATCAGTGATACCAGATGTGACCACAACATGCGTTCTGGGATGAGTATCAGATGCAAGAGCCCTGAGGCTGTACTCACTGTGAAGCTAAGATAAATCATCTGCATCCCCACTCAGACAACAGCCACCACACTCAATGCCAGGCCTCTCTAGCTGATACTTTGGTCACCAAAATGCCAGTCTCCTATGTTATTTTTGAGACTTCCAAGTCCATATTCCTGTGGAGATTCTGGAGGAATGGAGGTAGGAGATCAAAATATCATCTCTATTTTTTTAATGTTTTTATTTATTTTTGAAAGAGAGAAAGAGCATGAGCAAGGGAGAGGCAGAGAGAGGGAGACACGGAATCTGAAGCAGGCTCCAGGTTCAGAGCTGTCAGCACAGAGACCAACGCGGGGTTCAAATTCACGAACCATGAGATCATGACCTGAGCTGAAGTCGGATGCTTAACCAACTATGCTGCCCAGGTGCCCCTAAAATATCATCTTTAATGATAGTTCAGCCAGGGATAAGAGAGAGATCTGACTCAAAGCCTAAAAGCCTCCTCCTCCTCCCTTCTTGTAATAAATAACCCACTGGCCACACTCAGATCAGCCATCAGAGAACAAGAGCTTTGTTCTGACAAGAGGTTCACTTGAAGGAGAAGAGTGGGGAGAACTTCTGGACTGTGTAGTTGTAGTTCCAAAGTAGCTGACAGACATCCATGCCTGCGCAAGGGTCCTGGGGTTGCCATAAAAAAGTACTACAAATTGGGTGGCTTAAATCATTCTCTCATAGTTCTGGAGGCTAGAAGTCTGAAATCAAGGTGTGGGCAGGGCCGAGCTCCCTCTTAAGCCTCTTAGGGAGGACTGTTCCTTCTCTCTTCCACCTTCTGACAGCCCAGGTATTCCTCGGCTTATAGCAGCAGAACCTCCAAACTCTGTCTCCCCTTTAACCTTCGTATATTCCCTGTCTCTCTGTGTCTTTCACTTCTTATAAGGATAGCAGTCATATTGGATTAGAGCCCACACTAACAACCTCATCTTAACTCAATTACATTTGCACAGACCATATTTCCAAATAAGGTTGTACTCACAGGTACTGGGGGGATTTGGACTTTATTTTTTGGAAGATATACTTCAACCCATAACAATGCCCTTAATCTGCAGCACATTTGTTCCACCTCATAGAGAAGCCCAGATAAAGGAATATCAAAATTTGCCTTCTGATAAGTCAGATAAAGTGTGTTTCCACGGGAGGGTCCAGTGAGGGGGAAATGAAGAGCAAAGACACTTTCTTATTTTATGGACAAGAGTCAAAGGAAGTAAGATTAAAAAAGAAACACAGTTTGGGGTCCCTGGGTGGCTCTGTCAGTGAAGCCTCCAACTCTTGATTTTGGCTCAGGTTATGATCTCACAGTTCACGAATTCGAGTCTCATGTCCAGCTCTGCGCTGACAGTGTGGAGTCTGCTTGGGATTCTCTCTCCCCCGCTCTCTGCCCCTCCCCTGCTCACCCTCTCTCTCACTCAAAAGTAAATAAATATTAAAAAGAAAAGAAACAGTTTAGTGAATGAAGAGGGACCAGCAGAGACTTCTTCACATAATATCTATGTGCTAATCTAGCACTTTGTGTGTCAATCTAACTATGGATATAAGTTATTTAATATGCTAACCTAAATGTGCATGCCTCCATCATTTATAAAATTAAGTTGATCTGAAGGAAATAGCTGATTTATGGCTAAATATTAAGCATGTGAAAAGCAGAAAATACTATCAATGGCAATAAAAATCAAAACATGCAAATTCAAACAAGTGGCCATTGTTTTTGTCCATCAAATTGGTAAAAATAAAAAAAAAACTCTCCAGTACTCTTGATTAGCAAGGATATAGATAAAAAGGCCCTCCTTTACTGGAGATAGTGGAAATTATAACCCTATGAACTGTAATGTGGTAATAAATATCATATACTTTTTAGGACTCAGGAATTCTATTTCAAGGAAATTATCTAAAGGAAAGTCTAGTACCTGTGTACCAACATTTTGTTGTTAAGAATTTTCATCACATTATTGTTACTCAACAGTCACAAATGAAATAAATAATTACAAGAAAATAATCATATAGCCATGTAATAAACTCTTATTGGTGTCTTTTCTGAAAATGATTCTGTAGAACAAGCTTCAGAAAGCTATATCTAGGCTAAATTTGACTCACTGCTGTCATTGCTGCTTTTTGTAAGTAAAATACTATTGGAGCACGATCGTGCACACTCATTGATGAGTTCTGGATCACTGACTTCTCAGGTGTAAGTAGTTGGGACAGGAGTGCCCACAAATCAAAAATATTTACCCTTTGGACCTTTATAGAAAAAGTTCACTGATCCCGGCATAGATATGGAAGAAGTTGTCAATTGTGTTTATAAAAAGGAATATTACAAAATAATGTGCTTGGTAAGACTCTATGGTTTTAAATGCATTTATTTAAAGACTTATGTGTATGTAAGTCAGTACACCAAAAATTAATAGTCATTGTCTCAGAGAAATGACATTTTGTGTATATTTTTTCTTTTTTTCTTTTTTAAAATTTTCTATCTTTGGGGCCCCTGGGTGGTTCAGTTGGTTAAGCATCCTACTTCAGTTCAGGTCATCATGTCATGATGTCATGGTTCGTGGGTTCAAGCCCCGCATTGGGCTCTGTGCTGACAGCTCAGACCCTGGAGCCTGCTTTGAATTCTGTGTCTCCTTCTCTCCCTGCCCCTCCCCTGCTTGCTCTCTCTCAAAAATAAATGGACATTAAAAAATTTTTTAAATAAATTTTCTATCTTTTCCAAAATGTCTGCAGTGAAAAAGTATGTATGCATATAAACATATTTTTAAAATAAATACTGCTAATTCAAAAATTGAATTAACTTTGAGTCAGTTGATTAACCTCCTTGGGCTTCGGTTTGGGCCACTATTAGTAACAGCAATGTTCCAGAGGCTTGTTGTGAGCAGCAGCTAAGAGATAATATACTAAAGCACCCATGAGTGCCTGGAGCCTTCTATCCTCCGATTGAGCATCAGTGGAAACTACTGTCAGAGCCGGGTAATGCACTGGAAACATCTGTAAAATCAACTCCATAGAAAGCATAAGGAAATATACACATCTAGTAGAGAAACATCTAAGTTCACATTAGTTTTTACCTTTTGTAACTGGTNGGAAGAAAAGAGGTGTGCCTAATTTTGGTGAAACCTTTTAGGTATTGTGTTTAGACATGTGTCCTATAATTTTTACAACACAGATATCAAATAGCCAGTTTGGCTCAATGATTATAAGAATCCTAAAATCATAACTCATCCGTTTTTCAAGATTAGCTACAACCACATAAAAATGTCTTTGAAACCAAGGGACAGAATCACCTTAGTCAGAAAGCAGCTCTATTTTTGACTTGTGTGCGAGGCAGGCTCCATGTAAACATCAGGGAAGAGGGAGGTCTGAGACGTTATTCCAGACTTCTTCAGTTGCTTTCTCTCCCATACTTAGAGTGATAAACTTTGTTTTGTCTGATCTGGAGGCTTCATTTATCTCCTGGAAAATAGAAGATTTCATTAAACCAGTTTGTGTCCACAGTTTCTTTTCATTTCTCTTTAAATGTCTTCCCACTATCAAGTTGCCTAGAAACCTCTCCAGATAAGGATGCAGAGGGTACCTGAATATAATACAAAACCAGACCAAATTCTTGTGGACCAGAAAACCGAGGAACATGTAAATTATATAAATTGTGTGTCCTTGTCACACACAGTTAAAAAAAAAAAAAAAAAAAACTGCTGCCTNTGCAGGAACTAGCCGTATAATTATTTAACATTTCTTCAACTCTTTCCACTACCATTCATTGTAGGTAACATCCCAGCCTCCTTTCAGAAAAACAGCAAATCAATCACGTCAATTTTGTTTTTCTGATTTATTTAGTAAAACTTACATTAATGCTCAAATATACAATATTCAAAACTATTTTCAATCCATCATTCAATTAATAGGAGTTAAAACAAAAATGAAAAGTATCCCAACTGTGTAGGAGTATAAACAGGACAGAGATGTCTATTATTTAGACCGTCGCTGATTCTGCAGGAAGCCAAAACATCGAGTTGATTTAATTAAAGAAAAGAGAAACTCAGTCGATCCAGATGTCTGGCATCATAAAAACCAAACACAGGGATGATTGATTGAGTCTTTGACGTGATTCACCAGATGTTTTAGCCTCTTGGAGACAGACTAAAAGGAAAGGATTCGGATGGGTTTCAAATTCCTTCATTTCTCCCTGGGTCCTCAGTGTGAATCTTCTTTGCTTCCACTCTGGTTACCTAATCCCTGTGCCCTATGGTAACATGACCTCATATTTGCTTTCAGCCCAAATCTTGGGATATCTTGATCAAGTAACAAATTGAGAACTAAGTGGTAATGTATAAACAATTTCATTTCCGCTCCCCCTAAACATATGACTTCATGAGACCTTTTCTTTTTCTTTTCTTTTCTTTTTTTTTTTTTTTTTGGCTGGAACGATGACAGCATATGCAGGATCCCAAAAGCAGAGTGGTAAGAAGCACTGGAGATGCCCGTACACATAAAATCTGACAGGATCAGCCAAAATGATAGATCCAGGGGAAATATTCTTGAAAGGTATTATTAGCTTGATTACTCTGCGTTTACATTCCCTGTTCAGATTGCTTATAATCAGCTTTCCGCATATTAAGGCACTAATGAGTTGATGGTGAGGTAAGCTTTTTCTCAAAGAACAGAAATTAGAGACTGACAAATACCTAAACAAAGAGGATAGAAAACAAAGTAGAAGCGGGTTCCTTCATAGTGTCATGGGCATCTGCATGTTTGCCTGAGTTCTGAGTTAGGTCAATATTACTCTTTTTTTTAAAAAGCAAACTGATTGGTAAAAACCATCTTAGGGGTAGGCAAAAGAGAATCTATCCTATGTGTTATGACTTAAAAGAAACAAAACAGGTGATTTTATTGTACCTTGATCTTTGGCCTGAATGTCTCAGCCTTGAGAATAAGGTCACAAATAACTTGCGTTTTTTACATCTGAGTACAGCTTCACATGTATGATCTCAGTTGATTGGCTCAACAATTTAAGAGATGTATCATTATACCCATTTTTACTCAAAAAGCTAAAAGGTTTTCCTAAGGACATAATGTGCAGAGATATAGGACCCAGATATTCTAACTCCTAGGCTTAGTACTACAGCTGCCTCTGAGAATGAGTTGAAAAACCTTGAGGCCGCTGAGTCCAAAATGACATTAAGTAAACTACACTCCAAAGAACTATATTCATTGGATTTGTCTGTTGATACCTTGAACTTCAATGAAGGAAAGGAACAGGACAAGCCTACTTGGGGCCCAAAAAGTGTCATGTGATTTCACATATTTGAAGATAGTCTTCACAAAGCCAAATGTACCATTTACAAGCTCAAATATTCTGGAAAACAAAGATTTAAGCACTTCTCTCCCAAAGAGCAGTATAACTAAAGATGTCTCTTCTCTCTCTGAATTTCTAAAAGCATTTTTATCTAGCAATGTCCCATGTTCCAGTATAACTTTTATTCTTAGAGCCATGTCATCTAAAGATATCTTTTGGTCCCCAAAATCCTATTACAAAGAGTGACAACAATGGAGGAGGCATCAATATGCAGCCTGCAGGCTCTAGTTTGCCTGGCAGTGTTCCAAATCCAACCATTGACTTCACCTGCTTTCTGTGTCAACACCTTTCATGACCTCTGTATCCTCAGCTGACACCAAACTTCTCAGCCTCTTCAGCCACAACCAACCAATCGCAATAGCCATCACCGTCACTGAAGCTTGGAGAGAATAAAAAAAAAAGGTCTCCTTCTAATGAACATCTTTATTCACCCAGCATCATTCTTTTTTTTAGCAATGGTTGCTCTTCCACTTTCTGGGCTCTTAGTGATCTGCTTCAACTCATTTCTCTGCCATGAGACTGAGCACAAGGTTAAGGCTGGGAAAACAGAAGACAATGTCTCTCAAGTCAAGCATCTGGTTATGACAAGAGATGTGAGGCAAACTGGGCCAATGAGTGTCAGTCCAAGGGTGTTTGTTGGTGTTATCAGAGAAGAGAATTTCCCTTTTCTCTGGTATTAATACCTATACGGATAATGGAGCATCGCATGGAAAACCTGCGGGAAGAAAAATCAACACAGAAGAAAGCAGAGCAGAAGGTAGAACAAGAGACATCGTCTGATCTCCCAGCCCAGTTCTCCCTGGAAGATACTGATACCAGATTTGACTCTTCACTCTTCAGTTACATGAGACCATAAATTCCTTTTTTCCTTTTTTTTTGTTTTGTTTTATGTTTGTTTAAGTTACTATGACTTGGATTTCAGATGCTTATAACCAAGAGTCGTGTACAACACACTCCTCAACCCAAACTTTAAACATTCCATGTGCTAGATTTTCTGAACTCTTTAAATTATAATGTGGGCAACTTTGTTTTAACATAAAACATTTTGGAATCAGAGGACTCTTAATCGACATGGCAGCCATGAAAATGTGCCTCTCAGGTCTCTCACTACAAAGTACTGACCAATGTCCCAGATGTTATGCTCTGAATCCACCAGCACTCTGACCCAAGGCCATGTTCCCACAGGCTGCTTCCAGCCAGTAACCAAGTGCAGCAGGAATAGTGAGCAAGCCATGAGACGTGGGGCAGCTCTGAAAAGTGTCATTGGCTGGAAGACTCTTCATCAGTCTTTCCAAAACTTTTTGTAACTGCACTGCATCCAAGATTCCTTCACTGAGCCTTTTTTCCTTTCCTCTCTCTAATACAAGAGCATATATCACATCTAAGAGCTATTTCCAGATATGCCAGTTTCATTCCCATTTTCCTTCATAGGTATTTTGTCAAGAATTCTGAAGGGTCTGAGATTTTCTTACCTTGCTTGCAATCTAGCAAGTTGGCATGCCATGATTTCATGGATGCTGGCAGAAGACAAGAGCCTCTTGGATAAGAAACAAAGGAAAGTGCCTTGCTCCACAACAATAGCAGTAGCCAGAGTATCAGCATTTGCTCTAGTTATTCAAACCCCAAACCCCACAGGATGATATTAAGAAGGCAAGTGACATCCCCACATATGGGGGATTGTTTCGGGGTTTTGTTTTTGAGAAGTTGTTGTGTTTTTTTTTTTAATATAAGAGGTTGCCCAACCTTAGAAAATTTAAATTTCTTATAATGACTATTAAGTCATTATGAACTTTACCTTGGAGAGAGACATTATTTTTAATACACTAGACGGTAAACATTCTGTTCTGTGCTCTGTACTATCTCTGATTTCCAAGGCTGTTTACTATACAAATATCCTTGAAAAGATAGTCTGAAACAAGGGCAGTCAGTGCTTTTCCTCACAAGCTGTACAGAAAAATGAGAGATCCATGAGTCTCTCATTTCATCCAAAAAGTTTCTTCTACATCTCATCTCATCTTCTCCTCAACTTCAAAGAAACTCAGGCTAGCAGAAATGGTGTTACTACTATTTAGATTATATAGACTTTAAGAGTCAAAATAATGCTTTGCCTCTGTTTTCAGCCTCCACAGCACTTAGCAGGGTGCTTGGCAGATATATGTTGATAAACTGAACCATGGAATTAAGATTAATAGTCTCACTAATGAACAGAAGACTTGGACTTTAAAAAATGGCAAAGCATTCTTAAAATAAGATATAAATTCTCTCTTTCTTTGTCCATACGGGCTGAACTATTGCTGTATACTGATACTGTTTAGCCATTTCTCTGTTTCTGCCTGATCCAACTTCCCAAGGTGATGAGGGTTACATATAAGCTTGACCCATTCAGTCCTGAGCTGAGAAAGTTCCTTACAAATACACTTACAGGAAAACTGTCTAAGGGAAAGGCTCTTATTCCATGACCACTCACCACATAATCAAGGCTGTGTGTCTCAAAATGTACCTGTAAGATTTTAATTTATATAGGTGACTGAGTGATATGCCAATGGTATTGAGAGAATTTTACTATTGACATTTCCCAAAAAGGGACATTCCATGTCATGCAAGAGAACACAAGGAAGCACAAGTTTTGGTTAGGAAACAGATGCAGAGAGAGGAAAATTCAGATCGGAGACTTTAGTGGCTTTCATGGGAAAGACAAGGCAGGACAGGCTAAACAGCTTAGGACTGGCTGGTTTGAATAATTCCAGGAAAACTTGTGGCATAGAAACTGTCCTTAGTTGCCAAGTACATAGCCCTGGCAGGAGAATATTGGTTTGGTATGGGACAGTTTGATAAAGGACATAGAGGGTGTGAGCTCCAGATTGGTTTGTTTACATATGAAAATGTTCCCAGATGAGCTTTTTGTTATCTCTAAAACCTATGTCTCAGTCCAGTTTTCCAAATACCATTTGTTGGACAGACTGCCTTTTTTACACTGGATATTCTTTTCTGATTTGTCAAAGATGAGTTGACCATATAGTTGTGGGTCCATTTCTGGGTTTTCCATTCTATTCCATTGATCTACATGTTTGTTTTCATGCCAATACTATACTGTCTTAGTGACCACAGCTTTGTTATATAGCTTGATATCCAGAATTGTGATGCTTCCAATTTTGTTTTTCTTGTTTAGGATTGCTTTGACTATTTGCGGTCTTTTGTGGTTCCGTACAAATTTTAAGATTATTTGATCTAGCCCTGCCAAGAATGCTGATAGTACTTTAATAATGATTGCATTAAATGTGTAGATTGCTTTGGGTAGCATAGACATTTTAACAATGTTTGTTCTTCCAAACCATGAGGATGGAATGTTTTTTTTTTCATTTCTTTGTGTCCTCTTCAATATTTTTCATAAGTGTTGTATTTCAGAGTAGAGATCTTTTACCTCTTTAGTTAGGGTCATTCCTAGATATCTTATTATTTTTGGTGCAGTTGTAAGTGGGATTAATTCCTTGATTTCTTTTTCTGCTGCTTCCATGGTGACATGCAGAGGAATAAAACTGCACCACACTCTTAAACCATACACAAAAGTAAATTCAAAATGGATGAAAGACTTAAATGTGAGACAGGAAACAATCAAAATCCTAGAGAGGAACACAAGTCAGAGCAACCTCACTGACCTTGGCTGGAGCAACTTCTGCCTAGACATGTCACTGAAGGCAAGGGAAGCAAAAGCAAACATGGGACTATTGGGACTTCATCAAGGCTTCTGCACAGTGAAGGAAACAATCAACAAAACTAAAAGACAGCCTATGGGATGGGTGAAGATATTTGTAAATGACATATCAGATAAAGGGTTAATATCCAAAATCTATAAAGAACTTATCAAACTCAAAAGCCCAAAAAACAAATAACCCCGTTAAGAAATGTGCAGAATACATGAATAGACACTTTTCCAAAGAATGCATCCATATGGCTGACACATAAAAAGATGCTCAACATCACTCATCATCAGGGAAATACAAATCAAAACCATGATGAGATACTACCTCTCACCAGTCAGAATGGTTAAGATTCACAACACAAGAAGGGCACCTGGGTGGCTTAGTCGGTTAAGCGTCTGACTTTCGCTTAGGTCATAATCTCACGGTTCGTGGGTTCCAGCCCTGCGTCGGGCTCTGTGCTGACTGCCAGCTCAGAGCCTGGAGCCAATTTCAGAGTCTGTATCTCCCTCTCTCTCTGACCCTCCCCTGCTCACGCTGTCTCTCTCTCTCTCTCCTAGAAATAAATAAAACATTAAAAAAAGAGAGATTCACAACACAAGAAACAATGGGTGTGTTGGAAAGGATGCAGAGAAGGAGACACTTTTGTACCATTGATGGGAATGCAAACTAGTGCAGCTACTCTGGAAAACAGTATGGAGTTTCTTCAAGAAAAAAAAAAAATAGAACTACCCTATGATCAAGAAATTGCAGGGGCGCCTGGGTGGCTTAGTCGGTTAAGCGTCCGACTTTCNTATATATATATATATACAAAAAAACATACACACTGGAATATTACTCAGTCATTAAAAAAAAGATCTTACCATTTTCAATGACACGGATGGAGCTAGAATGTATTATGCATTGAAATAAGTCAAACAGAAAGACACATATGATTTCACTCATATGTGGAATTTAAGAAACAAAACAAATGAACATATGGGAAGGGGGAGGGGAAAGAGAAGAAAGGGAAACAAACCACAAGAGACTCTTAACGATGAGGGTTGATGGAGGGGGGTGGGTGAGAGATGAGCTAGATAAGTGATGGGTATTAAGGAGAAAACTTGTGATGAGCACTGGATGTTGTATGTAAGTGATGAATGAATGAACTCTCTCCCTG
>NW_027536464.1:11063612-11094919 GCF_008692635.1 Crocuta crocuta
CTAAAATACAAATAAAATAAAATAAAATAAAATAATAAAAATAAAACAATAAAACCTAGGTACCCTTGGGAGGGGTTGTCTCCAGTCAGTGAGGCCACCAATGCCAGACCTTCAAGGATATAAAAAACAAGAAAATATAGTTAATACGATTGGGACTGTGATGAATGGATACCAAATTGACAATTCAGAGTCTAAGGAAAGAGAACATGGTGTCCCCGTAACCGTCTGAAGCACGGACAGCCCCTGGTGCTCACTGCAGCTTCCCACTAGCTTAACAAGTCCACCCTGAAGAAGTCTAGTCACTGAATGATGAAAAAGGGGCTGTTTGTTTGTTGGTTTGTTTGTTTGTTAAGTTATTCCAACTTGTCTTTATCCAGAAGTGAATTTGATTTCTGGTCTCCTTCCTATCACCTTGACTTTTACCTTCATCTTCCTGGTTGTCTGCTTGGCAGGCATCGGTGCCCAAGGAGAAGACCTATGTGAATTCAGTTGGACTTTCGGAGTGGAACCAGGGGGAATAAGCCATGACTTCCATCACAGTTAGTTTTTCCAGTCTTCCTCTACATCTGCCTTATCTTGATTTTGTTCCCTACCCATCAGCAGGCAAATCCAACATGTGATATCATCCTAACTTAAAAGAGACACAGTCAGCTTGATCATTCTATCTATGACCAAAATAAAGGTTATCATTTGAAATGATAAAGAATAGCTAGGTATTAGGTATTTTTATAAATAAATGTATTTAGTCTTATATAATGAACCCATGTATTTATTGTCATGGACAAGCCATCTATTACAAATTAGCAGTAAATTTCCACAGAGTTAAAAATAAAATTCAACTTCACAGGGGCTTTTTGTGAGTTTTTTTATGCCATTGAGGGGAGGGATGGAAGACTCCATACAGAATATTTATTTCTCTATAATCTGCTTGACTGCAAAAAATAAAAAATACCAATGCATTAAAAACTTCTAACACACCAACCATGGACTAACAAAAAGTCATAATAACTCACTAAAAACTCAGGCTTACAAAATGAAATCTAATTTGGCATTGAAAAAGCACAGGAGAATTAAAATCAGTGCTTAAATTATATGGGCTTTTGTTAGCTTTATGCCACTCAAGGTGTTGATCTTTAAATACACCCAAAAAATATGATAGTTATGCAGTATTTCAAAATTGCATTTTATGCCCCCCTATTTAACTGAGCTTGATTTTCAAAGTGACAAACTGCTTTCACACTAGCAATCCTTTCCCCTCCTCCCCCCCACTAATTGGTGTCTACAATAACACACTCTTCCTCATTTATGGAGATAATGCCACAGATTTGCCATTTTCTAGGCCCGAGTAGGTAGATGGTGAATTAGCCTGTCACTCTCAGGAATATACATTTGCACTTATCCCCGCCTGATTCCCACCCTCCTCTAACATGTGATCGTCAGCACACATCTTTAAACAGTTGGCTGGGAATGGGGTGCAGGTGTGGCCATGGCTCTCTTCTCAGAATCAACTTCAGTCTTGACCTTGTAAAAGACAACTGGAGAAAACATCTGTAAGTTATCATGCTGGGGAACTAGAGTGGCCAGCGGTTTTTTGGGACACTGCCCTCTCACACAGAAAACTCAAAACACAACATTTCCATATATTTCCTGCTTTCCGTCATATTCATTAAAAAAAAAAAAGGTTATGTACACTGAGGACCAAAGTTGCCTTGACTTCTAAGAAGTTATATGTCTTCTTGGACTCAGAAAACTTCAATTACCCAGTTAGGCATCTTATATTATATTCAAGAATATTGGGACAGGTATGACAAGATAGCAGGAAAAAGAAAACACCAGGTGACACTGCAATAATCAATTCATATGTGACTGCTGAAGGTTATTAAGATATATATAAATATATTTGTTTTCACAGATATTGAACTCTAGAAAATAAATATGAAAATGACCAACTTTGAATCCTTCCTGATATAGAGTCATGCAAAGGGCTTCTAAGACTATCATGATTGCAGGGCAATACATCTCTTGCATCTAAAACCAATACCCCTATGGGGCGCCTGGGAGGCTCAGTCTGTTAAGTGTCCGACTTCAGCTCAGGTCATGATCTCACAGTTTGTGAGTTTGAGCCCTGCATCGGGTTCTGTGCTGACAGCTCAGAACCTGGAGCCTGCTTTGGATTCTGTGTCTCCCTCTCTCCTTGCCCATCCCCTGCTTGCTCTCTCTGTCTCTCTCAAAAATAAATGTAAAAATATTTTAATAAAGATAAATAAATAATAAAATCAGCACCCCTAAATATTGAGAAGTTCCCTAAATCTTCTTTTATGTTCAAGATTTTGTGTGTTTTGGTTTCTAGAAACGATTTTAATTGTAGAAAGTATATTACAAGAGTGAGAAACACTCTAGCTATTTATGCTAAGAAACAGCGGCTCCATTTACTTCTATGTATATATACCATTCAAATCATAAACATCATTATGTAAATATTGTTTAACGATTGTAGTGTAACCATGGAGTTTGTTCTTTTGTGTGATGAGAACCACTAGTATTAGAAAAATAAAAGCTAATAGACTAATTATTGAAAGAGACATTAACTGTCAAGAAAAATATAAGTACTGTAAAATATAAAATTTCACAGCAATGAAAATGTACTCGTAAGGAAAATACTTTGTCTCCTTGCACGGGGCTAAATGAGGCTTCTCCAGGGAAATATCAAACACTAAAACATTTTTGAATGTTCTGGAAAAAGCTATTTTCAATTAAAAAAATTCTAAAATTTGCCTTAGGGCAGGGATAGATTTTGTGGAGCCTTAAAAACCAGAATGCAAAATACAAAAGTAAGTATGACAATGAATAAGTATTTATAATGTGAAAATAAATCATGAGAAATCACAAAGTCTTTATTGTTGACAGCACAAAATCTGGAAAAATAGCATTTCTAATAATTAAACACCTTTTAGGAATTAAACATATTTATAAGACTTTTTCCTGTTTTTGACTGCATACTATCTGATGGCCTCTTCATAAGAAAACTATGTTGTAATATCATTTTACGCAGAGAGGAGAAAAAATTCACTTTGCTCTCACATGGTTGGCTGAAATCTATTTCTTATTATTGACAGTTTATAAAACTTCTTTTCAGACTCATGGGTTATTTTCGTAATATGTGAATATCAGACTTGTCACATTTGGGAAACCTCTCTCAAACTTTATGCTACTTGTCACACTAGTAACTATATACCCTTCCTTGTTAAATTGTTGCGACAGGAGGGAGCTATAAAAGAGAACAATATTTCCCTATTCCACTTTGCCTCACACCGAAAAATTTCTATTTATCTTAATAAACACCAAGAACTTGTCCAGAGAAAAACTGCATTTGTTGCATGTTAATATTCTTTCAAGGATTCTGACACATTTTGCAGGTGATCAAACTAATCACAAATAAATCCATTTCTAAAGAAATTGACAATGGCATGTTTTTCTCTCTATCCTTCATAATTCTCTTGAATGACCTATTGGGTACATTTTCTCATGTCTCTTTTTAAATCAATAAAATGATCTACCTCTGTAACAAAGTCATCAACAAGTTACCGATGTTCAATGTTTGGAAGCTAAAAAATTTTAACATTGTGAAGAAAAAAGCTGATCATGCATTTTATTGGGAATGCATGGTAAATTGTTAAATAAAATGGCATGCGGTATGACAAATTTGAACCAGGAGCAGTTGAAAAGTAAGAAGGAGGTTAACAAATTTCTAACATTAAAATTAACCCAGTTAACATCTCATAATATTTTAAGACTGTGTCCCATTTTATTTTCTGCTGAGGCAATCAAAACCAGTCTGAAAGCAAATATAATGCATTAAATATTATTATAATGATAAAAGTTATTACAGTACTTACATTGTTTCATAAATGACTGGACCACCTCCTATTGTCTTGTAATGCTTGCAAAAGATGTCATTATTTTGTTGCACTTTGTAATTTAAAATCTGAAGATTTCTTTTTGCTTGCTAATTCAGGTCAAATCAGACAACCATGCATTCTCATCCAAAATTCAGAGATCTTTAACCTCCTGTGGGTAAGAGTTGTGGCTGATAAATATTTATAGAACTCTGCAGCAAAGCTTCTGTTTGTTAAAAAAATCTCCTAGAATGACATGACCTCAGAATTTTCTGGAATCATGTACCTGTTGTGATCTATAGGGTTCAGAGGTTCTTGCCTTGTTTAAATATAAAGCCCTAGGGAATTGAATCCACTTTTTATGTTTGACATTCACTTCATTTTGGAACCACTATTTTTTTATTTTTTATTATTCTTCTTAATCTGACAAGCTAAAAGGTCAAGTATGAGGATAGTATGTTTTGGGATATAAATATCAAAATGATCAAGACTGACAATTTTAATGACAGCTAAAAAATTGAATTTCTAATTTGGTAACCTATCTTCTGGGTTCTTCTCAGCTTCCCCTTCATTGCTTCCATATATCCATACAAACCCTTACCTCTTTCCATTTAGTTTTGCAGAAAAACCACCTTCTCCTTGTTTAAAGCTCACTCAAGACCTATCAATGGACGCCTGCACTCCTGACCTTAAAGGATGTTAATTCCATAATTTAGCCTTTCTCTGCTTCATTTTCACCTAATCCTTCTTTCCTAGCTTCTTTCATTCATTACTCAAAATGTTCCAATGCCTCCCGTTTTCAAGCACTTGCCCTTTATCCTGTGTCTATTTCCTTTTCTCTCTCACTCATTCTTCCCAAGATCAAGCATCAAGAAGATGTCATCTTTGGTTGTCTTCACTTATAACTTCCCCTTCATCCTCAACCCACTCCTATGAGGCTTCACCCATGCCACTGGCAGCTCTCACAAACATCACCAAGTCTTCCACATCACAAGACCCAGGGACGATTCTGAGGCTTTATCTTCTTTAAGTTCTCCATAGCATGTCCCGGCCACTTCATTCTTCAATTTCTTGAAGTTTCTCCCTTGATGCTGGGATCCTCCATGATTCTCTGACCATTCCTTCGTGGGCTCCTTTGCTCTTCTTCTCATAGCAGGATGCCCATTTCTGTCTGCAACCCTCTCCTTTTCTCGTTTACCATCCCCTCCTGGCTGCCTCATTTGTCTTTATGATGTCAGCTCTCGACTATATACTGCTGGCTTTCAGAGGTCTCCATCTAGACCCCTTCTGGATGGATAGCTATATTTCCCCCTCCTTCACAACAGTCATCATACCCGTAGCTATTGTGTCAAGACTTCTTTTCTCACTAACAGTGACAAGGACCTGTTTACATTAGGGTTCACTTGGTGTTGTACATTCTATGGATTTAGGCAAATGTATAATGATGTGGTCCACCATTACCATATCATGTAGAGTAATTTCTCTGCCCTAAAAATCCTCTGTGTCCTTCTACTAATCCCTCCCCATTAAGCCTTAGCAATCACTAATCGCTTTACCATCTCCAGAGTTTTGCCTTTTGCAGAATGTCTTATAGGTAGAATCATACAGCATGAAGTCTTTTCCTATCAGCTTCTTTCACTCAGTAGTATACATTTAAGTGTCCTTTGTGGAATCAGTGGCTTTTTGTCTTTGATTTTCTGGGACCTAAGATAGTTCTGGTCACAGAATAGACACCAAAGAAATCTTCATTACATTAAAGCTATAATTTGTTTTAATTGTATAATTACTTGCCTCCTCCTTTGAAAATACATTATTTTATAATTTTTTGACTTCTATCTCTTATTCTAAAAGAAAAAAGATCACAGGAAATAACTTAAAAATCCACTTGATTTTGTCTGCTTTTAGCTTTCATGCATAATTTAAAAGGTAATGAGTAGTATTTCCATATGCAATCCCAAGATTTACCAATACACATTTATACTTTTCTTTGAATTAGAACAGCATGTGTTCATTAACAACCGAATTTGGGGGCACCAGGGTGGCTGAGTTGGTTGAGCATCCGACTCTTGATTTTGGCTCAGATCATGATTTCATGATTCATGGAATCAAGCCCCGCATTGAGCTCTGCACTGAAAGTGTGGAAACTGCTTGGGATTCTCTCCCCACCCCCACCCCTGCCTTTGCTCATGCTTTCTCTCTCTCTCTCTCAAAATAAATAAAAAATTTTTTAAAAAGCAATTAAATTTTTTGTCTCCTTAAAACTATACTTTCAAGTGCATTTACACCCCTCTTTCTGACCATTTTCCCCTGGTCATCTTTTCCATTCAGAAACAAAGATCCTCTTAAGGCTATATTGACACCGTCAATTCCAACTAAGCTTTTATCCACAGCAATTATGTTGCAATTCTTGAGTGAATTTTCTGAATTCATTTCAATGGCAACACATGAATGACCATTCCACTTTATGTCAAAAGTGAGAGTATACACAGGAATTCTTGGCTAATACCACTTATGGACACTGGTGATTTGTATTGCCATAATTCATTGTTATGTGAATCAGCTCAGTTGTCTAAAAGCATACAAACGAATGCAGCATTTCTCAAATGTTGGTGTACATCAGAATCACGGAAGGTGTTTGTTAAGGTTAACATTCCCCAGGCACACTCAGTAGACCTCCCTGAGAACCAACAGCATGCATATTGAATGAGTATCCCAGGTGATTCGGATGCAGATGGTATGGAAATCTGCTTTCAAAAAAGGAAGTGTGGTACTTCATATAAAAATGCTTGCAAGCAGGTGGCTACTAGCTACAAGAAACCTCTCAGTGAAAGCAATAAGACTGATCATCTGTTAAATTTAATGCTCTATTCTAAATGAAACTTACAGGAGCAAACCTAATTGATTTCTATGTGTTAATTAACAAGGGGGAAATAACCAAAATATCTCTAGTACCACAACCTGTGAGATGGTTTGTACTTAAAGAGAAAATGGCCATTTTATTAGTATGGTTATATTCTTTGGGTGAGGAAAATTTTCAAGAGCCTGGAACTCGAGAATATTGGTTCCTGTAAGGGGAGGTTGGCAGTCTTAAGAAATTTGTTCAAATCTGCAGCAAAGTTCTAGTATGTCATTTTGCTAGTAATATAGAAATATATTGCTAATAAACATATCGCTTATTTTGCCAGAAAATCAGCAATGCATTTAAATCTCTCCATACATACTTGACAATTTTATGTGGCTGGGACTAATGAGCTGAAAGTCAAATAACAAAGCCATTTTTGTTACCTCCTTTGCCAACTTCATTCCCTTTTCTTGTCACAAAGCTGGGCACATAGAAGTGACTTCATCCTTACTATCTCATGCCCTTTTACCAATTATTTGAGCTAGTGAGATCATCTTCATGTGCTTAATCCCTACTATTATTTAAACTGATAGATAATAAGAAAATCATGTTCTGGATTAAGAGAAAATAATTGGTAATTTTTTAACTCGTGATGGAAATAGTCAAAGAATATTGTGACTTTTTAATGGCATCACATCATTATCAAGGTTCTTAGTAATAAGGACCAGAAACAAACAAATGCTCTTAAGACTTTCAGAAAGTATGATTATGTTTACTCTTTTCTTGAGTATAAGCATGCTAGTAGAATTTCTGAAAATGTGTAATCAGTGAGAAGCCAAGAAATCAAACAGGTGCCAAGACAGAGTAAAGAAGTAGAGACTAATGGGCTAACTTAAGAGTTGGACAAATATGTAAGAAAGTGAATGTATTGAACATTGATCTGTTAAGTAGAGGAATTTCATTGAAATGACAGTTAGAAATTTAAAATAAGCTTCTGCCTACAAGGAACATCAAGAATATGTCTAGCAGATGGCCTTCAGACACTTGCGAAGTGGTTGAAAATACTGTTATTTTTTAAGCAGGTGCCAACCATTAGCACTGCAAGGTCACTATCAATACTCTTGCCACAGAAAGCATCTTTCCCCCTTAACACCAGACTTTCTCTCTAAACTTCTGAATGTGAATTTCATGAAGAAAGAAAAAAAAAAACTACACGGAGATGAGAATACAGTGAATGATTTGTTTTCCAAGTGCGGAGTCAATAAGGAAAGCATTTTGAAGGAGATGCAAGAGAAGAAAAAGGAGCAAGTCCAGAAGTATATATGCGAAAATTTTACCTTTTAGTGATGTCTAATTCATCGCCAGCCACCTCTCCACCTCTGTCTGCACTGGGCCTCAAGTTGAACAAGTAAGGCTATCCCGCAGGGGCCACAACTGTTACCAAACAGGTCTCCAAAGAAACATCTGGTCAACTCTGGTCTTCGTATAGTTGAGCAGCAAGTAGTTAATGAGCACCTAACATGTAAGAAACTGTTTCAGCCCCGTTCAGGTTTCAAAAGCATTCAAGAATAGTCCTTACTCCTGAGGAACTTTGATGTTCTGGTAGAGATCGAAGACAAGTGTGCAAAGTCTCACTTCATAAAAATGAAGTTCTAGGCTGGTTGTTAGCAGAGAGACCTCACATTTGTATAAGCGAAGCTAAGAGAAGGTTTTTCTGAGAAGCAGTTACTAATGTTGGGTACAGAGAACAGGAAATATTCAGATGGACAGAAGAGGAGGAGATGACCCGAAGGGAGACACTTATTTGAGGAAAGTAGGATAACAGAAAAATGGAGAGAAGTAGTGAGCAGATTTTTGCCCAGTAGGGTGGGGGTGGGGTGGGGTAAGAGGATGCAAAAAGAAAGAGAAAAAAGAAGACGGCTATNATAAATAAATAAATAAATAAATAAATAAGTAAATAACATTTAAAATAAAAATAATTTGTACTGCTAAACATCAACACAGAATGAGAATATGAGAATTATTCCTGAAAAATGTTAGCTTTGGGTGTTATTTTGGGGAAGTTTGAGAACCAAGAAATCAACTGAAGGGACACTGAACCCAAAAGCCATCTCAGAAATAAAGGAAGATCTTACCCCAAATGGTTGCAGTGAGCAGAGGAAAACAGACGAACATTTGCTCATTGACCTGCCTTTTGATACAGTAGGTATTTTCACATCACATTTACCTTGAGGATATTCTGAGTATAAGCATAATAAGAATATATAACAACTGAAGGAATTTCAAAGGGAAGGAGTTCTCCAGAGTATAATTCCTTAAACCACCTTAATTCCTTCATCAATTTTATAAACCGAGAAGAGAAACTGTTCTTAATTGTTCCATTTTTATTCTTATTTCACTGAAATTATCTTAATCAAAATAAGTTATTTTTCTACAGAGAAAATTTCTAAGCAATAATTGATTAATCAATTGTTTTTGTTGTTTTGGGGTTTGTTTTTTTTTGGTATGTTTGTTTGGATTTGATTTGTTTTGTTTCCAGTAATGAATTTTACCCTTTCATATCCATTATTGTGAGTTTTCTTTTGTGGCCAGTAATCCTACCCAGTCTAACTTACCCAAGTCATATTTCTAAAGGTCAAAAATTTGTGTCAAGAATATTTGATTTTTCCATCAATTTCTTAGACATATCAAGTTAGTGATTTGCCTTTTAGCAATGGATGATTTTACTTTCCATTAATTACTCCACTAAGAATGTTCATTATGAAATCTAAGAATAGACTGATAGTTTATATTATTTGTCAGGTAATAAATAACAAAAATTTTTTAATGTTTTTTATTTATTTCTGAGAGAGAGAGGGAGAGAGAGAGAGACAGCGTGAGCAGGGGAGGGGCAGAGAGAGAGGGAAACACAGAATCCCAAGCTCTGAGCTAGCTGTCAGCACAGAGCCCGACGAGGGGCTGGAACCCACGAACCGTGAGATCATGACCTGGGCCGAAGTTGGACGCTTGACTGAGCCACCCAGGCGCCCCAAAATACAAAATTTTTGAGGAAAAAACTCCTTAGCTATTCCAGCATTGCCAAATTATGAAAATCCTTTAAAATCTCAAAAGTCTCGTTTCAAAAATGTCCATAAGTAGCTTTTCCCTCAAATGTCATGCTCTTGGTTCAGTGCTCTTGATCTCTTACAGCTTAGGCAAAAACAGTAGATTGTAAATGGTACATTTAAAATAGTAGTATCAAAACATTTTTTTCCAATGAAACTCAGGACTGAGTTGGGATAACTGTCTGGTGGGGTAGGAAGGGGAAAAGAATAAAAAATGAGTTCATGGTAGCACATGGGTGGTTCAATTGGTTAAACATCTGACTTTGGTTCAGGTCATGATCTCACAGTTCATGGGCTCAAGACCAGATTTGGGCTCTGTGCTGACAGATCAGAACCTGCTTCAGATTCTCTCTCTCTCTCTCTCTCTCTCTCTCTCTGTCCCCTCCCTTGTTCACACTGTCTCTCTGCCAAAAATAATAAAAATAAACATTTAAAAAAATGGGCTCATGGTTTTTGAGATTGGGGGACATGTTGACTACTAATGGCACTAAAGAAATCGGGGATTCTTGAGGCGCCTGGGTGGCTTAGTCGGTTAAGTGTCCGACTTTCGCTTAAGTCATGATCTCGCAGTTCGTGGGTTCGAGCCCCGTGTCGGGCTCTGTGCTGACTGCCAGCTCAGAGCCTGGAGCCTATTTCAGAGTCTGTGTCTCCCTCTCTCTGACCCTCCCCTGCTCACGCTCTCTCTCTCTCTCTCTCTCTCCCAGAAATAAATAAAAATATTAAAGAAAAGAAATCAGGAATTCTTTATGATAAGATCTTGAATGTCTTGAATAATACAGCCATGGGATTTGTTTCAACGTTATATTCTTAGTATCAGAAGAACACCTTAGAAGTACTGAACCGGAATGCAGGTAAGCACTCAAGGTTCGAAATAAAAAAGGAGATACAGAGACAGAGTTGACACACAGCGAATTGTTAGTGGGTGACCTAAGAAATAGTGAGCAGTGAGAGGATGTAGCAAGGATGAGCAGAGAACTTTAAAGTCAGAAGAGAAATGAAAGTTAGAAGCACAAAGAAAGAATCATGGTCAAGAAACATGGCAGGAGAGCCAGGAAATGTCATGATGGAATGCAAGGGAGAAGAGAATTTCAAAAGGAGAAGCCTGATCAACAATAAAAAATATGGACACCATCCTTTCATTCATTCAACAGCAGTGAATCATAGCCACGATCTGGGAATTTTGAAAGGTGCTGAGGAAAAGACAATTTCTGCCCTCCAGGAATCTACAGCACAGACGATTCAATACCGGAAGATGAATATCATTGTACAGGAAGTTAAGGATTATCAAATAATCTATGCACAAATCCGTGGACTGTAAAATGTTATATAGGTAAGGTATTATTATTATTACTAAGAATAAAAGTTGACAAGAGCCTTCTGGATTTCGAGTCAAGGAGTCCATCACTGACATTCAAATAATAACATTTCAGTTGAGTGGTATTTTCTTCCATGCCTATTTAGCTTTTAGTAATCTGTAATTTTATGAGTATAAATTAAATTTTGGACTGAAGCCAGTGCTTCCTGAATTGCAGTATGCCAAAAGAACAAAAGAACTATTCTCTTAACATTTGTCTGTATTAGTGATCTTCATCCTAAAGACTAAGAACCATGCTATGGAATCATGAGACCAACTAAGTGTTTGATCCCAGAATCATTGATTTTCACATAGCTTCCAAAGTTAGAAGTTCTGCCCCCGGTGACATTGTAGCCCTTTAATATTCTTTCTCAGGGAAATGCTACAGAACGCTAATGATTACTAATTGGAAGAAACAGTGAGAGCTCTATTGAACCATTTCTCAAAGGAAAGTATCTAATGAGTACATTTATAAAAATAGACTTGAGTGTTTATGTAAAATAGCTGTTTTGCATTTTGTAAAATGAACTTTACATTAATATGTTGGCATGCTATGCTAGATAATTTTTGATAAATTCAATTTTGAGCTTTGACTGGTGAAAAATATGCAAGATTCAGTTTGAGACAGTTGTTCTTGGCCAATTAGGATGGGTAGAGGAAGAGGTGGGAGAGTGAGCAGAGCAGTGGGTGGAGAGCTAGCAAAATACAAGGCTAAATAAGAAGGATCATAGCTGAAGACAGGAGTATAGTGCAGATGAGTAGCACACTAGGTCACCCGAGCTAAGCTAACAGTTCTGAGAAAGCAGTAGAGACTCAGAAAGCAGTAGAGACTCAAACAGGGACATCCTGGTACCAAGGAGAGTTCCAACTGAGTCTTTTTTTTTCTCCCTATGATTGGAGGCTTTCGTCTTGGGCAGCCAGTGCTCTCTTTTCTAGAATCATCCTAAATGAGAATTTCTCATCTAAAAATAAAGTACTTACCAATTCAACCTCAAGATCCTAGACTATCCCACCTCTTCTATAATGAACTCGTCATTTAGTGCTTTCCACAAAAGTGTCCATTTAGACTTCCTCCAAGTGTCCACAGGGTTGGAAGGCTGACCTTGAACTTCCCATGGTCAGCAATCCCATTCACAGTGATGGAAGCACCCTTGGAGACCAGGATGTGTCTCCTGCTATGTGGTCTCCTATTTTTAAACATGATCATTTTTTCATTGGATATTTGTCTATTTATTAATCATCTTCTTAAACATCATGAAATAAATTGAATTTTGGCATTTGTTTTATGGCTTTTGTACTGTCTTTGCATCTGAGTCTCATTCATATAATCCAAGAAAGTACCTTAAATATACCTTTGCCTTTTCTTTTGTGTGTGGTCCCGTGCTTTGCACATAGTAGATATTTTACCAGTACCTATAAATTCCATTTTAAATCACTAAATACCTAACAGAAGTCTATGATCCAAAGACAAGGGATGTGGGCAGTCTAGCCTCTAGAATCTGGAAAAAGGTAATGAAATTAGTTGTCCCTTAGACCTTCAGAGGGAACAACCCTTCCAATACCTTGGTTTTAAATCAGTGAGAACCATTTCAAACTTCTGAAATCCCAAACTGGGAGATAATAGCTTTGTGTGGTTTTGAGCCACAATGTTTGTAGTAGTTTGTTACAGCAGCAATTGGAGACCAATACACTTTCCTTCTCTTCCTTAAAGATTGTGTCCTTGAGCTTCTTGTCTTAAGAAGAAAGTGGAAAAGAGGGCAGTTTTAATGTACTGTGTCAGTCTATTAGTATCTCCTTAACAGTTATTTGTTGAACAAAGGAATGGATGAATAAGAAGCTTTCTGCTTATGACGTAGCCTAATCCATTGCTTTGATTGATAGAAACTTCAACCTTTCATTAAGTCAAAGTCAGAGTGTAATTCCTGACTGACTGACTGACTAGAGTAAATTCCAAGACATCTTCACTGTAATTAAAAACTGTGTATTTATTTTATTAATATTTATTAGGGTTACAAGTAAAAGAAAACCACAAGGTTTGCTGAGAGCCGTCTCACAATACGTGAACTAGGTTGGGAATCAGAGAACATAGAGACTTCTGTTGGGGATGTTGGGGATTTAAAATAAAACCTAGAGGTATTGGTAGAATATCTACTATGTGCAAACCTAGAGGGTATTGGTAGAATATCTACTATGTGCAAAGCCCTGAACCACACACAAAAGAAAAGGCAAAGGTCCTTTTCTTACTCTATTAAAGCAAATTTGGATAGCTGGGGTTGGAAGGGTAGGGCTGAAGTGAGTCAAGGCCAGGCAAGCACAATGACACACTCAGGGGTTCTAAATGGACCAATCACTTCTCAACACACAATGACTGAAGGCATGCCAATCGCTGACTGAAAAGGAAGGAAAAGAAGCTAAAATAGAGCCATAAAGGACTAGACTTCTCTGAAAAAGAGTAAACAGAGAGGTAACATATTGAAAATAATGTTGTAATAAGTGTTTTGGAGACAGCGTGTAACATCTGGAAGAGAGGAAAGGAGCCGAGGTGTTTTAACAAGCCTGAAATCACATGGTGGCCTGAACAATAGATAGGCAAGACAGTTTGGGCATGTGAAAGAAAAAGAGTAGAAGGAAGCATTGGAGATGGAGCTCAGTGAGAGAAGAAAAAGGTTTTCTTAGAATAAAATTCGAGCATTTGGACTGACCTGTGGTAACACATGAGAACAGGTATGATTTAAAGTGTCAGAATGGGGGCACCTGGGTGGCTCAGTCGGTTAAGTGTCTGACTCTTGGTTTCAGCTCAGGTCATGATCTCATGGTTTGTGAGTTCGAGTGCTACATCAAGCTCTCAAAATAAATAAAAAAATAAACAAACAAACATTAAAAAATAAGAACTAAAGTGTCAAAATGGTATCAAATGCAAAGGAATTGGCTGCAAAGGAAGATGTGAGATTAGAACCAAGTGAAAGCAGTGGGGGTGGGAGGTGCGTAGTGGGTATGTCAATAATTTGGGACTCAAAAATCCAAACACCTCAGGGCTGAGGTTGGCCAATTACAGGAGAGACGTGAGCTGGAGGCACAAGTGGGTGGAGGCGGCCACCAGGCTCTGCTGAGGGCTGTCACATGGAAATTGAGCCCACTGTTAACAGGCTTTCCGGCATTTTGAGGAAAGTCCAGAAAGTGAGGTTTTTAGGTAAAATATCAACATCTGCGTTTTCATCTTAGCCACTAATTAAACGTTTCAAACGCAGGGTGAGTCAGACAAAACCTGGCCACAGGCCAGACCTGGCTTGAGAGCAGACCGGTTCCAACCTTGGGGAAGAAAAGGTGTCAGAGAAGATGGAGGAATGGCCCAAGCTGTCAGGACTGTGCAGGGATAGGATGTGGGAGTTGATGGGTCCCTCACGATGGTCCCTTACCCACCCGCTGGGAGTGAGGCCAGGCTGCTCGGCTTTGGAGACTGGGGAGTTTTATGGGCTGGACTGTGATCTCCCAAAATTCACATGTTGAATCTCAAAACCCCAGTACCTCAGAATGTGACTATATTTGGAGATAGCACATTTAAAGCAGGAAGTTCAATAACGCCATTAGGTGGGCCCTAATCCAACCTGACTGGCATTCTTATAAGAAGAAGAAATGTGGTTACAGAAGAAAAGACCATGTGAGGACACAGCAAGAAGGCAGCCATCTGCAAACCAAAGAGAGAGGCCATAGTAGAAACCAAACCAAACCTGCCAGCACCTTGACCTTGGACTTCCAGCCTCCAGAACTGTGAGAAAGTGAGTTTCCATTGCTTCATGCCCCAGTCTGTGGTATTCTGTGATGGCAGCCTAGCTCACTAACCACTGGGATTATCAACCGACCTCCTCCTGGCTTTTGATGAACTGAGGATTTCCTCTGCACAGGCAGATAAGGAGGGAGTAGACATTATAAAGGGGATATGAGAGGTTGAGCCAATTCATTCATGCAACTTGACAATCAAAAGAAAAACGGAAACAGCATGCCAACTGGTACCTCTGTTCACTAACCCACTCACATACATATCTCATTTCTATCGTGCATGAAAACAAACCCAAGCTCACCTGTCTGCTGATGTAACCTCTCCGGGGGATATCCGGCCCGTCCTCCGTCATGAATACTGCTTCGTTGGCAGTGAGATTGTTCCAAATGCCTGGTTCTCTTCCTTCTCTGCTTTCAATACCTCCTGGATTCGGTGCTCCTACTAACTCTTCTCCTGGCATTTGGCCCTCAGCGAACCTACCCTGATTTCCCAGGACTGTCAACTCCCCTTATCTTGGGTGAGGGAATCTTGGCAAGTCTCTGGATCCAGCCCCAAAGCCAGTTCTTGGTTAAACCAATCGAGGTATCCTTCCCCTAAACAAGGCGGAAAGGTTCAGAAACCTGGAGGGGAGCCTTCAAAGGAAGAGTATGTGAAAGTGTGTGTGTGTGTGTCTGGTGTGTATATGTAGCGTCATAAAGAACCCCAGGTATTTTTGAAGACTCGTTTTTACAGAACAAGCTGAATTTGAGTAGGGAGTGGGCCAGGGGAGACCAATGCATAGGAAAGAGTGTTGACCTTAATGGGTCCCCATGTTGAAAGAAAACAAGATGGAAGGTCTAGCTCTGCCTCGTCAGGGCTCAAGCTTCCCAGTGGAGTCCCATGTGATTTACTATGAGTAAGCCAATATTCAAGGAGTTGGGACATAACAGAGCCTCACAGGAGAACTGGAAAGAGGGTGTGTGTGCTCTACAGGGATGTGTCCAAGTCTAGACTGGGCAAGGAATTCAGTACAGCCAAAGGGAGGCAGCGAAGATCTCTCCTAAGCAGTGTCAAAGGTCAGGTTAGCCAAAAGTCTATGACAACTGGCGATTAACAACTGTGCTTTAGCCTCTGTGATGAAAGGCCAAAAATGTTTCCATTCCTGCCCTGGTCCCTTCTCCCTACACCCCCCAGGTCATGCTTTATCAAAGCTTCAAATACTATTGACTTTCTTACGTTAGACAAGAATCACAGTGCACTTACTAAGCACTCCCAAGTAAGCACACTACTGAAAAAGAATTGCAAAAGAAGATCTTTATTAGGATACGAATGCGTTCCCTTTAAACTTAGAAGTTATCCTAAATATAGCTTTCCTTACTGCCTGCATTCCAAATTCCAAATTATATGTCTTCGGTCCACTTAAAAAGAGAAGTATTCTACTCTGAATCAGAGTGAGGAAACAGCAGGGTAAAGCAGCTCAGAGACTCCTGAGCACAGCTCCAGGAGAAGTTTTAAAGCTTTCCTATTTTCATACAGCACAGCTGGCACTGGGAATCTCAAAAGTCAATTTTCTGCTTTATTACTCAGCAAGTTACAATTATATAGATAACCAAGTGTTACGTAGTCATTTGGTAAGTATCATGACCTCTGTGATGTTTCACTTCGGCCCTGTGTTCTACAAGAGCATCAAGCTCTAATAAACCCAAGACACGGACTTACTGCTTGTTAAATAATTAAATTAGGAAATGCCATTTACCTTTTTAAGTGACTCTTTTTGAAAGATGTTTTTAAAATAATACATTTGTCAAAACTACTGAAACTGCAAGAAACCTCATGGATGCAGCTTTTGAGGAACTATATCTACTATAGAAAATAAGGTAATGCACTTAAAAGATTAAAGTAGTAAGATCACCATGACAGCTTACACTTGTCCGGGCTCTCCACTTTCCTTCCTTAAATCCGATCATCTGCCTTTGTAAAAAGAACCATAAAATAACATCCATGTCTAAGTATCAGTGAGAAGATTTATCCGTTCCTTGGGCGTAATCCCCACTCCTCCAATTGAGTTAGCATCTGGCAAACGGGCTGGAGGGATTTGGTGCAGGATACATCCCCAGGCAAGGTTTCTTGATTCTCAATTGCTGTGACCCACAAATGACACAGGGTCACCGCTCCATCCCTCACAGCGAGGCTCTCCGTGTCAGGCACACGTAGTCTCATCTCCAAAGCAAACGCAAGTATTTTTTTATTCCTGAATTTCATTTATCCCCACCAAAAAAATACCAAGTCTATTTCCCAAAGGCTCTTTCTTTGTTCTATTCAGAGTCACAGCAACCTTTTCTGAAATTATACGGAGATTTTTCCATGCTCTCTAAGAAATGGGACATTTCAGAGAAGGATGCCTGTTTGTATCTCTGTCTGTCTGTTTTGATCTCAATTTGTTTAATCAGTACAACATGTTAGAACTTCTGTTAGACCTAGTTCTAATCTAAACATAGCTATTTAGAAAACTTGCAGCAAAGCAAGAACAGGTTTGTCAAAGTACAGGGTGTGGAAAGGATTTCTGCTCTTGGTGGGGCTCTAGGTCCAACATCAGCACATTTCTTGCCAGGCAAACATCCCCTCTCCCTTTTAGTGAGAGCAAGGATTAGGATGAGTTAGGTCAGTTCCCGTAGGTCCAGTCACCTGCTTTGTCTAGAACCTCAAAAGCAAAATTTTCTGTGATGTAAACATTTTTCAGACAAGACAGGGCTGCCTTTTTTTTTTTTTTTTTAACTCAGAAGACATGCTAAGGCTTCTCACTGTTTGCTGCTTTATGGCATGCGCCCTAAAGAGTAAAACCTATTTTCTTAAATGGCTGATGATATTCACAAGAGGCGTGGTTTCTGAATGTGTGCCGTTGCCATTGAAATGTTTTTCCTTTTCTTTTCTATCACAACACATCCAGTGCCCAAACTGAAACAAAGGAAAGACTCCCGCAAATCTTCCTTGCAAAAGCTCAGAGGGTCCCCAGTCACATGGAACTCCTAATGTTTTAAATACTTCCATATAGTTAAAAATCCATTTAATTTTGTTTTGATCAACTTGTTAACAGATTGCTAACACTAGTCAGAATCCAGCTTCCTGGAACCTCCTAATATTTGATGATTCTAGGAATTTTTTTTCCTGATTTTTATCACTCTTCTTGGAAACTGCGAAGAAAAAAACATCCTTGTGGTGTTCAAGACATACTGGTCTCTTAGGTACAGAATTCGTCCACTGAAACCAAACAGAAATACACAGGAGTTGTTCATTTAGAGGCAATTTCACCTAGAAATTACAAGAATGGGCTTGGGAAATAATCAGACCCAAGACCTTTGTCATTTTTGCATTAACTTAGATCTAAACCACAGTGGTCCTGTTTGGAAAATAGTCACCAAAACTAGTAATCTTACTACTATTGGGAGCATTGGTTAAGACAATCCACACTAAAAAAGCACTTTGCTCAATGCCTGGCACACAATAAGCTTTCTCGATAATTTTAGCTCGTCATTATTATCGACCAAAACTCCAGACAGCTACCATGTGAGGTTGTTTTTATAATTACCCCATATTAGGGAGGTTGACTTTCATAAAACTGATATAAAAAGGAGGCTAATAACAACGGCAGTTAGACACTAAATTAAGATCCTTAAGTCGAGAGACTTCAGGAATGCACAAAAACAACAAAAACAAACAAAAAAATTTAGAAACATTTTAAACAGCTGGAGAGATTGATTTCAAAGTAAGCAGTATGTTAATGGTGACATTGAACAAAAAAATATTATTCAGAAGAAATGAGATAACGTGCAAAAAAAAAAAGAGGCTTGGTAAAAAACACGTCTCAAAATATGCTTAATGAGTTACTTACAAACCATGGTTACATGCCTGGTTTTCTCCAAAAGTGAAATGTTCAATTACTGACATGGAGTACATGGTCTAGGGCCTGGCCACTAAAACCATAGAGGTTTTGTAAGAATGAGATGTGGCATTAAAACACAGACGTAAGGATGGTTTCTTAAAAACACTGTAGCACATTTTAGATCCTGGAGTAAAGCACGAAAGAACAAAAGGCAGGCAGAGGGGGAAAAATTAAAAACTAGGAAATCCAAACCAGTACAATAGCCCTCCCCCACCACTTCAAAACTGTGGTCATCTGTTAAATACCTAAATCTGCCTAATTTTCCCACTAGGATGAAGCAGAAGCTGGCTGTTTGGTTCCACAGTCATGTTCAATGTGGACGTATGAGACCGTGGAGAATTGCTTCCATACCATGAACACCACAAAGGCAGTCGGAACAAATTTATTCCTTCACTGCTCTAGTTGGGGACAGATTGACGGAACAAACAGGAATGACAGAAATGGAACAGATCTGAGTATTTCGCCTCAGACCTCCTTGGCTCTTCTCTCTTCCTCTTCACTTTTTAAAAAAAAAAATGTTTTTAGTGCTTACTTATTCTTGAAAGAGAGAGAGGGATGAGGAGGGGCAGAGGGAGAAGGAGACAGGGAAGCCTAAGCAGGCTCCATGCTGTCAGCGCAGAACCCAACGTGGGCTCAAATCCACAAACCACGAGATCATGACTTGAGCCCAAGTCAGATGCTCAACTGACTGAGCCACCCAGGGGCCCCTCTTCCAACTCACTTTTTCAGGATGAAATTTTTATACAGGAAAGCATAGGCTTGGAATCATCAATGTGACCCAAGTAAGAGTAAAAACAATGTCTACTTGCAGGAACCCCTAAAAAGAAACATTGTCACCACCCCCCCTAGATCCTAAGAAAGATTGCAATTCAGGTAATAGAAAAGTGATAGGATTACAACTATCTTGGGGTGCCTGGGTGGTTCAGTCAGTTTAGCATACAGCTTTAGTTATCTGCTCAGGTCATGATCTCACGGTTCATGAGACTGAGCCACATGTCGGGCTCTAGGCTGACCACGCGAAACCTGCTTAGGATTCTCTCTCTGCCTCTCTGCCTCTCTGCCTCTGCCCATCCCCTGCTCTCTCTCTCTCTCTCTCTCTCTCTCTCTCCCTCAAAATAAACAAAACCTAAAATAAAAAAAAAGAACTATGTTTAATTGCACAGCCCATTATTGCTATAAGTGTGGAATCATAAGCTCTAATTTGTTTCTATTTTTCAACAACCGCTTTTCTTTAGACTTGCACTTTGCTCAACTGGTAATGGAAGTCCATCAAACAAAATCTTGTAAACCAGAAAAACAAGGAAAGAAATCACCACAATATAGATACAATATAATATTATTCAGCCATAAAAAAGAATGCTTGAAGTCTTAACATTTGCAACACTATGGATGGACCTCCAGGGCATCATGCTAAGTGAAATCAGCGAGACAGAGAAAAGCAAATACTATATGATCCCATTTATATACGAAATCTAAAAACATAACGTAGCAAAACAAAAACAAAAAACAAGCTCATAGATTCAGAGAACAGATAGGTTGTCAGAAGTAAGGGAGTAAGGGAGACAAATGAATGAAAGAGGTCAAAGGCATAAACTTCCAGTTATAACATAAAAAAGGCACAGAGATGTAATGTCCGGCAGGAATAAGACTGTATTACATATTCGGAAGTTGCTAAGAGAGGAAATCTTCAAGTGCTCATTACACACACACAAAATGTTACACACACATAGAAAATGTTTGTACTATGTGGGGTGATGAAAGTTAACTAGATTTATTGTGGTGACCATTTTGCAATGATTACAAATATCCAATCGCCACACTGTATACCTGAAATTAATTTAATGTTGTGTGTCCATTATACGTCCAAGGAAAAGAAAATTTTAATTACCATTTAAAAAAAGAAACCAGTGCAAAGAAAACACAAATATATTTGTACGTATTCCCTATTTCACTATCACTGTACATACGTGTTTCTGAGATGGGTGGTAAATTTCATCTAAAAAATAAAATGAGCTTTTTCAGATGAACTGGTGGCTAGTTCTATTGCCATCACAATGAGCAACAATGTATAATGAGAGGATTTGCTTGTAGTCTATCCCCAGGTGATGCTGCCGACAGAGGCAACAATTCCTTCAAATTCTTGTAGCTTTATTAACGTGGCCAGTTTAAACACCTTTGCTGGGATGACAGTTTGCCTCAGGACTTGAGAAGTAAACTGTCTTTGAGCCCCACTCTTGTGCTACTGGGTCCTAAAGCAGTCACCTTGTAACTTGGCTTAACAGTTCTCAAATTTCATATATTCAAGGATCATTCTCTTTTGCAGAAAAAAAATCAGATGGTTGGCATATTTCTAGTGTATCCACAAATGTCTTGTTTTTATATTAACAGATATTTTAAAACTTGGCTAAATGGTCCTGTAACAACTTTTTCCTTCAAAATTCTGAAGACATAGCCCTATTGTATGCACGGAAAAGTCCGGGGAAGGCCAGTGTAGCTTTGTTCTTTTGTTTTTCACCTATTTTTTCTGCATGAGTGCTTATAGTCTCTTTTTTTCCATCCCTGTAATTCAAATGTTACAAAGCTCTCCGTTCATTTAATTTACTTTGAACACAGTGAGCCCTTTTGATCTGTTCTTGTTCATTCTTTTTCAACTCAGGAAACTTTTATTTAATTATATCTTTGAATAATTGCTTCTGTTCTACTTGTTATTTACTTTACTCCTAGAGCACTATAATTCTCAGGTTGGCTCTCCATTCTCTATCCTTTATACATATCATTTTCTGTCATTGTTCCCAACCCTTGTCTTTTCCTCTATATCCTGGTAAAATTTCTCTCTTTCTTGATTGTTTAGAACATGTCTTCTATTCTTTGCTGCTTTAATTCTGTTAGTACATCTTTATTTATTTTTTCTATAATATATTTCTAATTTACCCAACAATTTCATCTAATAAGGATTCCTGTTCCTATTTTGTGGCACCCATGTGTTTTTGTTTTTTAATCTCATAGATGATGCCAGTTGTCTACATTTTTTTTTCTTATTCCTATAATAAATCTTCTTCAGGGATCTGCTCTTCCTTTCTGTCTTCTGAATGATGCTCCATTTCTNTTACATATATATGTATATATATATATAAAACACAAGATATATGTGTATCTACATATATAGCTTTTATATATAGTTTAATGTGTAGTTTATGTATATAAAGTGTATATATTTATATATAGCTTTTATGTAAATATATATAAACTATATATAGGTATATAGAGATAGATATATAAAACCAGACTTATATAAACATATGTGCGTGTGTGTGTTTCTGTTTAAATAAAAGATATGTCCAGATCCAGCATCCAAAAGGCAGGATGTATGCATTAACTTTGGATCTGTTCTTTGCCCAGTTGGGTTCTGGTCAAATTTCTCTCTTCTTTCTCAGATCTCCATGTGGATGGCAGATGGATGTGTACAGAGCTCCTAGGCAAATTTCCCTTTGCTAGTACTCATAACTCTCATGAATGAGATGAGATCTACTCAGTCCATTGTCTGGCTCTCTGGCTTTGAACAAATCTAAGTTCAGAAAACAAATACAACCTGGATGACTTCTGTGTCCACTTGTGTCTACCACTCTCCCCTCCACCCCCTCCCTACCACCCCCCTGCCTCGTCTCCCTTCTTCTTTTCAGTGAGTTGCTTTCTAGGAGTGTCAATCTGGGAGTAAAAAGAAAAGTAGAAGGATGGGGTGCCCTGCAACATCACAGAAGCTGTTGTGTTTTCCAACTGATAAAGACTTTAGTTCTATGTTACTAGCAGAGGATGGAAAATGGTTCAGTGGGTGTTATGTCCACTTTCAGGACCACTAGGTGTACCGTTCAGATTCATTCCACCAGCCATCAAAGCTTAGTTGTGATTGTATTAGCTGCGGCCATAAGTAATGGTTTCATTTTAGGTTTGGATCCCAGTGTAAATCATTACCTTTTTCTCTAAAACAGTTTGGGGGCTGGGGGGGGTGGGGTCANAGGAAGGTGTTTTTCCTCTGCCCTCATTACATTATTATTGGTGACAAGGTAGGCATGGCAATACATTGGCCAGAGCCATGAGATACTTGCACTCCTTTTCCAACAGTGTTATGCAGAAGGATGAAAGTTCAGACACCTGAGACCTTCTAGCAGCACATGGAGATGTAATGAATAAGATGCAGCTTCAGAATGCCTGGGTGGTTCAGTCCGTTGGGCATCCAACTTTGGCTCAGGTCATCATCTGGCAGTTCCTGAGTTTGAGACCCGCATCAGGTCCTGTGCTGACAGCTCAGAGACTGGAGCCTACCTCGGATTCTGTGTCTCCCTTTCTCTCTGCCCCCCCTTTCAAAAATGAATAAATGTAGAAAAAAAATTTTATAAAAGATGTGGCTTCTACAAGTCTGCAGCAGCTCAGTGTGACTATGTTTGAAGAGACAGAAGGAGCTCAGAGTGATACAACTACTCTTCAGAAGAAAATTGGAAAAAAAAACTTTTTTTAAATTTCTAAGACAAATCTGTAAAAATTAATCTCCAAGATTAAAAAAATTAAGATTAAAAAAATTCAACCCAATAGTATAAAATAAAACATTCACGTGGGAAGCAAGATCATGTACTTAGAAATTACATTAAATAAGTATCAACTAATGTTGAGTGTCTATGACTGGTTATGACTGTTTACAGTTCCCTTTAGGAAAGACTCTAGGATTCCTCAGTTCTGTACCTGTATTAAAGTAAATAGGTCAGTTAGGAAGAATGATTGCTATAGTTCATACCTTATATTTTAGTAAGTTTATGCAATTGCTAAGTACTAATAGTAGTATGATTTTGTATAGTTCAAGAAGGTATTTCTAAATAGAAAAGGGCCCCAACCATTTTAAATAGGCACCTGAAACATTGGGAAAGGAGCTTATTTCTGTGGAAATTGAAACTTGAGGTAAACACACACTCACGGACACGCACACACACACGGACGTGCGCACACATGCACACCCACAGAGGAACGTCCATTTCCACATTCAAGTAACACTTTGATCCTGGAGACCCTCCTACCTAAGCAGCATTGGGTTTGGCTTCCTTTCCTCATTTAACTTTTATTTCCAGTATCAGCAAAGCTAAGCATAAGCTGTAATTAAGAGAATATGCAGGAACTGAGGAGACAAGATAAAAATTGAAAATTAATTAAGATTAAGTGAAATTAGTTTCACTTAATAGATACACACACTAGCCTGGCGACAGTGAGCTTATTAGTTCTATTGATGCGAATTCATAAGAGCTTAAAAGGTCTATATTAAGATTCTGTCTTTGAAAATGTTTTTCATTATCAACTCAACTGCTTGATGAAACATCCTATAAGAAAGTCATGCTCTTATTGACTTAAAAGTCTTACAACACAGGCATCACCTCCCCACAGCCAAAACAGAGAGGCCCCGCGGCCAGGTGAACCAGCACACAGGAAAATGCCACAGGAAACACTGACTCATCCACCCGTTCATTCCCAAGGACATCGCAGCCCATGACAATTTTTAAGCAGTTAAAGTATAAGGTCCTTCTGAAACTTTTAAACTTTAATGACTCAGGCTTCAAATGTAATAGGAACAAGCTGTAATCTTCCTCATACTGAACTATTGATCCTTTTCTCAAAGCTGAAATACATGCATATTCTGTGGGATATTCAAGTACAGTGTCCATTTTCATCCAAAAGAAGCACTTTTGTTTTTGATGAGATGTGGAGTAAAAAATCCATGGGTGCTCCAGAGTGCTGTAATCATCCCATCGTCTAATAAATTGGTTTTTAAGTGTCTGTTCACTATTCATGCTCAGAAATGTGTGGAAATTCTATGGAGACTTCGCATTCATTGACACACGCAAAAGCAAGAATATTTTCTAGAAATAAAGAAACAAACATTAAAAACAGCAACAAAGAGAGAGCCTCCTTTATAAATCAGTGTCTTCAAAAAGATAAGCAGGTTTGTCAGCTTATATTTTAACAGCTTATATTAAATGTAAGTCATTTTTTTACAGTGATTTCAACTATCAATCACTTTTCTTTATGTCTAATCCATAGCAGGTGTCTAAAAAGCAATCTTTTGATGAGCGATATTGTGTTTTGAGCACCCATTTGATTTTGAAACGTTTGGAATTAACATTAGACAAGAGTTTCTCAACAGCAACATGTTCACATTTTGAGCTGGATCATTCTTGGGTGTCCGGGGCTGACCTTTGAATTGTAGGATATTTTGCAGCAAGCCTTGTCTCTGTTCACCAGACGCCTGTTGAATTCTCCTTACACCCATTTGTGATCACCGAAAAAATCTACAGGCATGGCCAAATACCCCTTGTAATGTCTGGTAGGAAGTGGTGGGGGAAATAGCCCCTGGTTGAGAACCACTGTTCTATGGCCCTTGCTAAACTATGCTTGCTCTGGAAGTGAGCAGAACTCTTTCTTCTTGGTTGGAGGAAATGTTTGAAAGTCTGAGGGTGTGGCTCTCCCTTGCGCAAAAATGTCATTGTTTCACTGCATTCTTGTCTTTGCAATTTGTCATTTTTAACTGGTATGTGGCTCTTCATGGCTGGAAATGCCATCCTGTTCATGTTGGGGAAGAGGGCAATCACTGTTTTCAGCTAAGGAGTTTTGTTTAACTGTACACAAGACTCCCCCTTTCCTCCCTGGGAAGAAAAACAAGTTCAACATCACTAGAACAAAAAGTATATCTTGTAACTTGCATTCTTACTTTGGTTTCTACCTTTGTCCTATTGACTGTTCTTATCGGGAAACATATGTAACTTTTTTTTCCCCTTTGGCGATTTCCACAAGGAAGCTTTGGGCTATTAGTACCTTTGGGTCTCTTCCCATTGCTCAACACCCAATCTTTCTCTAGCTATTAAATGTCTCCTATTTAGATCATTAATTGCTTTGTATCTCTCTCTGACACTGCACAAGCCCTGCCTCCCAAGACAAAACACACTCATTCAGGTAGCACCTGGCAAATTGTGCACCCGGTTCTCTACAACAGCTCTGTAGCAGAAGTAAGAAAAGAAGTCGGCCATTTTAAGAAGATCAGTAGGTGCAAAGGAGTACGAAAATTTGGTTATTACACACTGGGTAGGTTGTGCCCAAAGGAGAAATTGGAGTTTCTGTCCCTAGGAGAAAATATTTGCAGGTCTTCCAGAGTTTACCAAGCAAAACAGAGCTAAAGAGATATTTGCAAAACATGAGGTGGGTAGGGTAGTTTTTATAAGAGGACACACAAAAAATAACATCAGCTTTGCTCTCATTATGAATGTGTCCTGGGACAGAATCTGGCATGGAATCGCTTGGGTAAATGATACTTGTTTGGGTGCACTTAGGAGAATGCCTTCTGGGCTGAAGGTAGGGGAGGATCTAGTCACCTGAGCACCATTTTGGTTCTAGCTGACACCCAGAAGATAACTGCAACTGGGGAAGGGCAAGCCCTGGGCTGTTCTCCAGCTAGTGCCTCTGTCCCTGATCCAGTTCATCCAAGATCCAGCGTGTTCTGAGAAAGCCAGTATGGCTCCAAGGTCAGTCTGTTACTGCATTTACTCCAGTTAGTAGATAGAATCTCATTTGCCTAGAGTCACTTGAAACCACCCCCAACCCTTCAATCTACACACATCACCAGGTTGAGGATTAAGCTATGAGTAGTCTCTTTAGGGAATTTGAAACAAGACCAAATAAAAAAACTAGAAGCAAATATTCTCCCACAAAGCCCTAGTATAGCAACCAATCTTTAGAGCATAAGTTCTTGGTATTTCAAAGTCAACCAATTAGAGAACTGGGTATTCAAGGGCCAAGAAAGGTGGGTATTCAATGGCTTCCCAAATACAAAATGCTCCCACTCTACTTGGTGGGAACTGGTTTCCACAAGGAACCAGTTAAGATCAACTGCTGATGTACAGTTGTAGCAGCCATGATCTTCAAGCCCAAACTCATATCTACAAGAAAGAAACCATTTTTTAAATTTTTACAGTAAACTCATGTTTTCTTTTTTTAATATGATTTATTGTCAAATTGGCTAACATACAATGTATACAGTGTGCTCTTGGCTTCAGGGGTCGATTCCCATGATTCATTGCTTACATATAGCACCCAGTACTCATCCCAACAAGTGCCCTCCTCAATGCCCATCACCCATTTTCTCCTCTCCCCCCACCATCAACCCTAAGTTTGTTGTCTGTATTTAAGAGTCTCTTATGGTCTGTCACCCTCTCTGTTTGAAACTATTTTTCCCTTTTTTTTCCCCCCATGGTCTTCTGTTAAGTTTCTCAAGTTCCACATATGAGTGAAAACATATGCTACCTGTCTTTCTCTGACTGACTTATTTCACCTACCATAATACCCTCCAGTTCCTTCCACATTGTTGCAAATGGCAGGATTTCATTCTTTCTCATTGCCCAGTAGTATTCCAATTGCATATATAAACCACATCTTCTTTATCCATTTGTCAGTCGATGGACATTTGGGCTCTTTCCATAATTTGGCTATTGTTGAAAGTGCTGCTATAAACATTGGCGTACATGTGTCCTTATGAATCAGCACTCCTGTATCCTTTGGATAAATTCCTAGTAGTGCTATTGCTGGGTCGTAGGGCAGTTCTATTTTTAATTTTTTGAGGAAACTCCACACTGTTTTCCAGAGCAGCTGCACCAGTTTGCATTCCCACCAACAGTGCAAGAGGGTTCCCATTTCTCCACATCCTTGCCAGCATCTGTTGTTTCCTGAGTTGTTAATTTTAGCCACTCTGACCAGTGTGAGGTGGTATCTCGATGTGGCTTTGATTTTTATTTCCCTGATGATGAGCTAAAGGCGAAAACAGGCAACAACCTCTTGCCGCAGCAACTTCTTTCTTGACATGTCTCTGTGAAATAAAAGCAAAAATGAACTACTGGGACCTCGTCAATACAAAAATCTTCTGCACTGCAAAGGAAACAATCCAAAAAAACCTCACGTTTTCATTTGGAATGCCCATTTCATTGGGCAAGGATAAGGAAGAAAGAGAGAAACATTATCTCATGAAATTCAGAGTTGTCCCCAGAGATAGCCCTTTGGTCCTACAGGCATGCAAAGATCGAGACCTAGAAAGATCGAGACACACCAACTGTCCATGTCCCTGATATGTCTTCAGGGTCTCAGCTCTTTAATGGTGGAGCTGCAGAGATACTTCCTCTTGGCCTAAGACATCCCCAGGTCCATATCCAAGAGCCCCATGAACACACAGGAAATCTATGACTAGGAGTGAAGAAACTCGCACGGTGATTTCTGACCCATGTGTCCAACCCCTTCTGGTCAGAGCACCTCTCCATGAAGCGTGTCTTATAAACTGAGAAAGTTGTCATATCTAAGAGCTGTGCCCGGAAAGCAAGGAATATAGGTTTCCTCGACTCTCAAGTTGAGCTCACCCACCTGAGGTTCCAGTTGTGTGTTCTCTACTCTTTGCCCAAGCCAGCTCTGGGCCCCTTCCCAAGAACGTACTGGCACTGAAAGTTTCTTCTTCAAATTTGAGTTTCACCTCATGCCAAGCCCATGGAATATTTATCTAGAAAGGGAAAAATAAGTAGAGAAAAAGGTTGCTGTCTCTTACTTCATCGGCATTGTATGTGTACACCTTAGAAAACAAGCCAAGAATTTGGTTCTTTTGTTCTACTATAACAACTCTTATGAGGCATCTCTTGATCTTTATTGGTTAGGTAAATATCCCAAACTGTCTTCCTACTGCAAAATCAAATGTCAGGAGTCCCTACCCTTAAGGGTGGGTAAGTTCAAGCAGAGTGTGGCCAGCTATTCTGTTTTCACTTGCTTTAGACTTTCCCATTTAAGGCTGCTGAGTCTTCCTACAAGACAGATGAATATCACACATGTACTTTTCTTCAGCCTCTTTATGAGCCCACATGCTGATGGTCTTGTATTCATAAGTGCTTCTGATAATTAGGTTGACTGTTCTTAATTACCTCGATCTTCCAATAGTGGCTGGGCTACCATGCTCTCAGAAAAAATTCTAGGTTCCTTCAATCTCCTTGATTATAGGGCAATAAAACCATTAAGGCTCAGGTTATATTATTTTCAATAAATAAGAGGACAATTTGCTAGCAATACTCAACCATATGTGCAAGTGGTAGAAACAAATACAGTAGACTCATTTTTTTAATGCACCATTTCTTTAGAATTGCTGATCAATAGTATATGATTCTACTAGGAATGTCATAAAATACCACAGACTGGGGGGCCTGGACAACAGATGTTTATTTCCCACAGTTCCAGCGGGCTAAAACTGCAAGATCAACGTGTCGATAGCACTGTTTTCTCCAGAGGCCTTTCTCCGTGACATGAAGACAGCCATCTGCTCACTGTCTACACACGGCCTTTTCTCTGTGCATGTTGATCTCTGGGTCTCTTCTTTTTATAAGGACACCAGTCCTATTAGATTAGGGCCCCATCCTTATGACCTCATTTAACCTAACTACCTGTTGAAGGGTCCTATATCCAAATACAGCCACATTGAGGGTCAGCGCTTCAATATATGAATTTGGGAGGAGGACACAATTCAGTCCATAGCAAATAGTGTAAATTACTGACTCCATATAATGAGTAAAACTTAAAATCTAAATAACAAAATGTTCCTTCTCATAATATACAGCATAAGAATAAAAAGTCTTAATTTTGTTTTTCCAGTCAAAAACTAATCTTTTTGTCACTCTCCTTCTCCCAATATAGAATGGTGATCTACACTTTGGAAAGAACTAGTCAGAGAGGAGTCAGCTAAGGATACGGGTGTGCCTTAAGATGATTTGCAAGGTGAGTGACGTGATGATATGTGTCCAAATCACTACCACATACCTCCTCCCACTTAGAAGTGGGTTCTTCCCTCTGACAAAGAGAAGCCCTTGTTCATTTTCCTTGAACACCATTCCATTCATGCATTAAAAGCTCACATTTGCTCCAACACCCTTATTTGTTGCAATTCCTATTTCTCAACCACATTTGGTGATTAGGAATCCCCTCAATTGTATTTTACCCATAGAAACAACAAAGTGCATAAGCAATCAGTGCAGATAGGAGTGATAGACTCCCTGTGGGGGAAAAAATTCTCTTGGAAAATAACATTCTCGAATTCAAAACAATAGGATTCCTTGTCTGGCAGAACTGAACAACAAGTAAATCTAAAAAAAAAAAAATTGTTAGATTTCTAAGGAGGTAAAATAAATCTAAGCTGAAAAAGTTATTCATTTTTATGATAGCTGGCTTTCCTTTTTTTCCTCAATAGTCCTGGTACACTGTAGCCACAAAAAAATAAATAAATAAAATAAATGTCTCAGTCAAGCAATTGACTATTGTTTTAATGTTAATGCAACTACCTAAGAAGCAATATTTGTTCAATAAAATCATTAACACGACACCTATAATTTTCTGTATGTCTACCTTCTATGAAATATGTGAACTTCTGTCCTCTATGGTTTCATTAGAACCTGAGACACCAGACACACACACACACACACACACACACACACACACACACACTGGAGAAGATACTAAAGGCAAATATTGTATTGGTCTATATTTATATAAAGAGCATGTTAATTTACAACTTAGGTATATAGTCAATTGCTTGGCTTTCTAGCAAATTTAATATCTACCATGAATTTTAACCCTAAGGCTAGTCAACCTCACCTTTCAAATTTAGGTACTTGAAACTTATTTTCTCTGTGGGTAAAGAACAAAGAAAAATGCAGTCAAAGGATTTTTTTGTTGTTGTTATTCAGTTGTATGTATTTTTAATAATATCTGTGGTAATATAATTATGATATTCAGCCTTGTAGTTAAATTAATTGAAAGGAATTACTTCTTGGCTATAAAAGGTGATGAAATGCAGCAGAAAATGTTGTATAGAAAAAGAAACATATAAACACAAAACAGACTGGGAATGAACATAGGTATCATCCTGTGATATCGTTTTTGAAAACATGGGGGAGAAAAAGACTGACCTCTAGACATTAGAGGTCTCTAGATAATTGCTTTTTGTGCTCAAGCACAAGAAACAAAATTCTCTCCCGTGTCCACACACACACACACACACACACACACACACACAGTGTCAATTCAGCCACAGTAAACACTATGTAGAACTAGTTTATGTTTCAGCTTGGCGTTTGTATACAGAAAGAGACAACTTACAAACCCCCAACTTACAGATGGCAGATTCTTAAAGACACTTTGTGCAGAACCCAGTTCCACAATCCCCAAATCAGAGCACACAAGGGGATGTGCCATTCTTTCTGTGAAGAAACACTTAGAGATTTCCAAGAGTCCTAGGACTTAGAACTTAAAGAGATGAAAAAGTGAGGCAATCAGGTACAGATTGATGCCTTCCAGATGCCTCTGACTCCC